>NW_027466467.1:5285000-5520000 GCF_050575085.1 Anarhichas minor | reverse complement strand
ACAGTGCAGCACTAGATGGCACTGCAGTGTTTCACTGGATCTGACCTCTTGACTGGACACTGAGGAGAAGGGTCTTGACCCTCATAAAAAAAACACCAGGCTCCGCCGTGAACAACCGACCCCGCCCTCCTGTGAGCCCGAAAACCCCCCAAAAAACAGGAACAGGGATCTGGCGCTTTGTATTTATCGAGATAGTGCGCGTAGGTATGTCGTGTTTTTCTTTAAAAGACAGAATAAATACACGCGCGGTTTAAAACAACATTTCAGCCCCGTGTTAGCTGTTGCTGTTGGCATGTGGGGGCTGAAATCTGGTTGTCGTTTTGGAGTCCTCCTCACCTTTCACAGTACACTGTATTCTGCTGACTGCACACACACACCTATCTTCACTTATAGTTTCAACATCCCCCCCCCCCCCCTACCCCCGACCTTTGGGAGACTTTGGTAAGAGCATTAAACTGCCCGATGTACTCTTTGTTTTCTTATTTGTGATTGTTTTTGGAGGCCCGCGGTATCAGTCGCTGGGTTTCATGTGGAAGCGCTTAAGGGTTTGAGAGTTAACACCTTGGTGAGCTGCTCTACACTCTCGCCTGCTGTTGAACAAAGGCAGCTTTGTGGAGACTCTCCCCCAACATGTTTTCTTAACATGTTCCAAGCAGTTTGAAGCAGGCAACTAAAGTAAACAAGATGTTGCCATGATAAAAACACTTGTAAAAACACTGCAGAGTGCACTTAGAGACTGTTTAAGGCAGAGCTGCACCGGGCGCGCTGCATTTAATTCCCCTCTCTTCTATAAACAAAGGGTGAGGCAATGTCAGAATACAATAAATAGTGACGGATTTAGGAGGACACTCCCAAAGCTGAAATGTGTCTGTGTGTGTAATACGTGGTTTAAGAACTACGTGTTCGAAGGAGGATGTTTGTTAAATACAAAATAAAAATACATAACTGCCTTTAGTTGTTTTTCCCCCCATCTTGCACAGAAACTGCAACAATCCGCCGCGTTCAGCTTTCCTAAAGCAAACTGTGCTCAAAGTGGATTTAAGGATTCTAAATGTTGACTAAGACGGTCAAAACTTTCAGCTGCCCCCCCCACCCCACCCATCCCCGCGGCACCTTTCTCTCCGCCTGCTAGGAATCTGTGCGTTCGCTGAGTGCTTGTTTTAGGATAATGGAATTGTGTCATATCTTGTTTAAAGTGTGACTAATCCTAGGTGACAGTGAGCCATTGATCTGCTGCCACAATGCAGATGTTTTCATCCTCGGCGTAACCATGGCTCTGTTATGTGTTGGATTACCGCGAGCGTGCCGCACACAGGGTTGATTAGTAAACCAGCGGTGTGACTCAACCGGGGAAAAACATGCGGCAAAACAAAGGCCTGTGTCACGCCGTTAACACGCCGGAAAGATGCTACGGAGCAGGTGAAGTCGACTAAAGCTGGAGCTGTTTAAGTGCAGCCGCGTACGTGTTCATTGTAACGCGGCGCTGTGAGGTGTGGGCCTTTCAATGACATAGACAGCACTGTGAACCAAAACACAAGTCAAAGAGGCATGAGAAAGGAGAAGGAAAGACAAATAAACCGCTGAGAAAAGGACAGAAAGAGCTGAGCAAGGAAAAGACACACACACACACACAATCCCCCTGTCCAGTGACAAGGGCAAACATGCAGTGTGGGCTGCCACAGATAAACATCCTACCGTTGTTTGTTTGGGAAAAACGGCCCCCGTCACCATGGGGACTGCACTTATCACAGGAATTAGAGGCCCATGCCATTCTCGGAAAGAGACCCCGCCACAGTACCCTTGTCAACCCAGGCACCCGCACTCAGGAATAACAACCGGTCTGCACCTGTAGTGCCTCCGCAGTCGCCGGCGGTCACGAAACGTGCAATCGACCCAACGCGAGGACAAACGTAGCCGCGATAGGAAAAAAAAAACCCACCTCCCGACCGAGACTTTTACTCACTTGAGGAATGAATAGAAATCGTCGAACACCGCCTCGCATCCGGGCCACTTGCAAACGCCGTGACCGTAGAGGGGGGTGACTGTGGGGGGAATGGTCTTCTAGCGAGGATCTAGAAGAGAGAGAGAGAGAGAGAGAGAGAGAGAGAGAGAGAGAGAGAGAGAGAGAGAGAAACAGCTGTTAATAAAACATTTTTAAGTTGACAGAAGTCAAAGGTCACAGAGGATTGGTTCTCCTGTTAAGCTGACTCCTGGTTTGCAGCTCCAGGTGTGCTCGTGTAGTTTCCACATGAGAACCCTTGACTTGATCTGTGTAGAATCCGTGTACCTGAGGGATCTCTGCTTGCTCTCCTCTTAAAGAAAGGACTCATGTTGCGAAAGCACGACGAAATCAATATGTTATTATTTATTGTCACTGAGCCATGTTGCAGTTGACTTTGATCAGGACTGCTAGGGGGCTTCTCCCGTGCTGCCTGCTGCATCGTGTCCCAGAACCCACCTGGAGGAGAGTGATCCATGACATGAACCCCCCCCCCCCCCCCCAAAAAAAGAAAGCATCAGGTACTTTCACACTGCGCGCAAACTGTAAACATCCCCCGCCTGGCATCGATTCACCTACTGATCGATCCACGTCACCAGGTGGGCTGACGTACCGTCAAGTCTAAAAAGCGGGAACGTCCCCACTGAAAAAACAAGCTTTACAACATCCTCCATATGGCGAGGGGAATGGGACCGCGGCGAAGCCACAATCGGCGCTGAGAGAAAGCGGCCTGAGCGGAGGCAGTGTCTGCGAGACAGCGAGCCATATGGACACAGGCACTTCACAAGACACACAACTTTCAGCTACAAGAGCCTGGGGGACTGGCCTACATCGCTGCCACCTGTGCTGCCGCTGCTGCCGCTCCTCTAGTCTGAGCCCCGCTCCCCGAGACGACGGGCCGGGTAGAGAGATTCATTACACCACAAACACTCGCGCTGCCATGTGGGAATAACTGCAACAACGGAAATCTCATTCATATACATATATTCAATACGGAGATAACGTCTAATGCCGCGACTTCAGGGGACGTCTTTAAGGACAGAGAGGGGAGGGGGGGGGGGGGGGGAGAATAAAAATCGCTCCGTCTGCTACAATTTAAAACATTTGATGTAAAAATGAATTAGTGAAAAAAAAACTAAGAAAGCATGTAAGGTGTGCCAGGTTTGCAGGATTTAAAGAAGCTGATGCTCAGATTAAAATCTAATTTGTATCAGTGTTAGTAGAGATGTACCTCAAGTAGGACATTTTAAAGGCTGTCACAGGTTTCCTTGTGTTGTAATTACTTGCTGAAGAGTTCACATTGTTCATAACATGTGATAATTGCATTGCAATTACGAAGCAGTCAAGCATTCATGAATGTGGTTAGCAGCTTTTTTATTCCTCCCTCCCTCTTTCAAAAGTCTGATTTCTTTAAAAAAAATTCAATTATGAATTATGCATTCGCATTAAGACCTCTGTTTTGATACAGCTAATAAATAGATGGCGGAAGACCCATTATAATGAGCTTTTAACAAGGAAATGTGTGGACTGGTGAAGGTAACGCTGGTTTGTAATTTAAGGAGAACCTTTTTTTTTATTTTTTTATTCTTCGCGACTCGGCTTGTTGGTTAATTCTGTATTAATAAGAAATTGAAATGTGGAGTGCGCTGGGAATCAGTGAGCACAAAGCGCTGCGAGGGGCTGGCGGCAGAAGAGCCCTTTTAAACGCTGGATGGCTAAACAGTAGTAAATGACAGAATTTACACCAAATGAGCTACATTAGTGTAATGGGAGAAGAGTGTAGGATTCATGGGGTGTTCTCCCGTTTGAGATCATGTTGGAGGAGAAAAAATATATAGAAAGGAAAGAGCTCTGCAGTTCCCTGCGTTGCGTTAAATTTGACTTGCACCCAGGACAGGTCTGTCAGGATGTTATCATTGTCAGGCAGGCCCGGAGGGGAGAACACTCTAATGATCTCGTAACAGCGATGAAGGGAAGAAAAAAAGAAGAAAAACACGTGCCATCAGCTTCCTTTAGAGGAGCAGGAACATTAAAGTGCCGATAGACCCGGACGGAAAGGTGTTGCGCTGTGTTTATGTGCAGCCAGACTCAAAGATGACTCCCGACAGCTGCTAGCCACTTGTTTTCTAGTTCACTTCTTTTGATGAGATGCTTTGGGCCATAAACAAGTCACGATCTATGGCATCGCGTGCTGATGGACTCAATCTATCAGCGAAAAAAAGGAAAAAGGGAAGATTGATGTCCAGCATGCTGGATCAGAGTCTGGCCACAATGTGTGAGAAGCCAGTCACAACTCTCACTGGTAGTACAAATGTTAGCCTATTCCCTTGTGTCCTCCCCCTCAATCCTATATCCACTCTCTACCCTTCCCTTCCCTTCCTTCTTCTCTGTGCCACTGCATGGTTTACCCTAAATGATTTAATTATCAGGTTCTTTTTTTTCTTTCTGGTGTAAGACAAATGAAAGGCGAGAGAGATGGGAGTGCTGTGCCAAATCTGATTATTTATCTCCTCAACAGATTGCTGTGTTACAGTCCCCGAGCTGTGGTTACTGATGGTTGTTGGGAAGCAAAGTGGGCCAAGCGCTTCGTGAGGATGCTGCCCCCCCCCCCCCCCCCCTTTACAAAGCTGATGCAGCACTGTATTGGGAATTTGTGTCAGATACAGATCAGCCACATTTCATTTAAATAATCAAATCATTGAATAAAGATGACCTGGCTCACTGGGGGAAATATCTCGATCTGTGCATCGCAGATGCCGGGTCTGGGAAGCAACGCGGGGCAGATTGAGTGACTCAGACCCCGGTCGTATCGGGGATGTTGTTCAGACAAAAAACGAATCCCAGCCCGCCTTTGCCGGAGTGCTCTGCGAGTCAAAGCAAGTCAAAGCAGATGCGCGAGCCCCGTCTTCGGTGTGTGTCAAGCCGGCAGTGATTGAATTTCTCCTCCTTCCTTAAGACGGAAGTGCAAAGCTGGTGAGTGATTCCTGTGGATGCACTTAAGGTTTTAGTTGCAGGCGTCGTTGTGCCTGGGCAGATTTTATATGACACATGAAACTAACTACACGGTACTTAGGGCCTGCTGTAAACCAATCTGAAGCCAGTCGGGAAAACAGGCCCATCAGCAGAGAGGGCTTGTTTCTGTTGCATGACAAAAGGACTCGCCAAACCGCATCAATTAAAAGTTCATTAAGTTCAGCGCTGGGAGGAGGAGGGGATGCTCTCTATTTACGCCCCGGCCGGCCCAGCCCATTATCTTCAACCTGATTATTCAAATCCCTGGATTATAACACAGACGTTTTCTCAGAGCCTCGCTTTGGAATAACCATACTTAAGAATATTTCATTTCTCTTCCCATGGTGTCTGATTAGAATTGAGTCCGCATCATCAAAAGGAGCGGAGAGGGAACGACGCTCTTGATAAGTTGTGTGATTTGGAGTGTTTCGAAAAAAAGAACGCGAGAGGGGATTATTGGCCGAGTGGATCTGAATTAGCATCATTCAGCAGTCAATAAGTAATGTTTTCACTTTGTATCAGTCGTCCATTCTTTCTCAATTTGCAGACGGGAAAGTGCGGCGCAGGTAATCCACCGCTCCCTCGAGCAGATGGGCAGGATGAGAATCACCTGCTCGGTTTTCTGACAGATCTAAGATACTGCGGGGAATATTCAGACTGAGACTGCCTTCTTCACTTAAGCTCGTGTTAAACTGCTGTTGACATCTTCTTTAATCTCTGACAGTCGGCGCGAGGCAGAGGGGCTGCCAGCTCTCGCGTTATGTCTTCTCCGATGTGTCGTGCAGCCCTCAGCCGAGGCTGCTTCTTGCCTTCTTTCCCTGCCACCGACGCTCACCTTGTTTGCTCGCCTGCGACAACGTGTGATGGAGTGAGCGAGTCAATATCCTCCCCTGCGATTTGTCTTTAACTTCACACACACAAAAACCAGACATTCAGCCAGACTCTGGATGAAGGACTGGAAGCGTGTGGATACTGTCAACTGTGGGAGCATTTTTCTTATATTAGATTTTTCTCCAGTGTCTGTGCTGGAAGATAACTTTGAAACAGTAAAGAGGATGAGTCCGCACAGGTAACACAAAAACGATACCACTGCCTGAAAAGAAATAGCTGCTTTCCGTTTGTATCTCTCCATCACCGGATCATAGCATTTCCTCTCCAAGTGCCTCAGATCCTCTCTACAAACCCCCCCCACCATGTCTCCCCCCTCCCTCTCACCAGCAGCCCCTCTTCACCTCCAAAGGCCTGCTGGTTTACTGTGCTAAACATGTTTTTTTATCCGCATTGCTTTCATAATGACGCGGAGGTTTTTGATCACTGGAACACAAGTCAGATGTTGCGCAGTGAGCTCACGGTGCCTGGAGGCTCCTCACGAGCAGCTCAAAGATCAGGCTTCGGTTTAAGAAAACAAGCAAATGTGTAAGATGCCAAATTAATTCCTTCCTTAAAAGACGCAGACGCGCGCCAGCAAATTTCTTTTGATGGGTGACTCATCTTGGTTTTGAAAAATGCAATACACCCAGGGTTTCGTTGTTTCTAGCGCATAATAGCTTGTTTGTGTAAAGCTTTTGCTATTCCTGATGTGACAGGTGATGATACATGTCAACAAGTTCCCACGGAACTGGTTTTCCTTTCTGAGAACGCTGAGCTGAATGTTCTCAAGGCAGTGCAGCTGAAGTCACAGCTGCAGTGGCCAATGTGCAACTGAAACAATAGCAGGAGGGGTGGGGGGGCAATGCCCTAACCCCCCCCCCCCCCCCCCCCCCTCTCTCTATTAACTGTATGGGGATCCCATTCCTCCAAGTTCCTGCATTCCTTCCAGGTGTTCCTGTGCAATCCCCAGCTGTGTCCAGGCGCACAGAACAGTGACCGCGATGTCCTTAATGAAAATAATACTTACACACTATAAATTAAGAGTAATCTCTAGGCAGACTCTACGGGGACATGTCTATCAACTGAGGCCCTATGAGAAATGGCTATTTTAAATGGGAATGTATATAAAGGCCTTCTGTTTGCTTCACACCAAAGATGACAGTGAAGGCTGTTTAATTACCGGCTGAAGGTTAAAAATAAGGAACGGGGCTTTTCAAAAGGCTCTCGCTGTATAAAAAAGCGATCGCAAGAAGCTCGTGTGTCTTCAACCGGCCCACGTTCCTCATTGTGAGAGCATGGGAACGACGCGAGAGAAGAGAATGCAACATGAAAAGACCTCGGGACTCACCCGTCTCTCTTGTGACTCATGTACTGCCCGTTGGTGGAGGCGTGCTGGTTGAGGAGTGGGTTCTTTGGCGGTGCCGGGGAGGACAGGTCAAGGCCCCGGTGGCCGTTGTGGATGCTGTTGTTGTTGTTGTTGTTGTGGTGGTGGTGGTGGTGGTGCTCCTCCTTCACGTGGGCAGTCGTCACCTCCTTCCACAGCTGCTGCAGCTCGGCTGGAATCATGCCTGAGACAAACAAATTGGATAATGAAATCAATGAACAGCTAATCCAACTCTCTTCTTCATCACTTAATTAAATCAAAGCGTCTGTAAACAAAGCGCAGTATTAATTAGAAAATATTCCACTACAGGGTAATGCACTGAGAGCTCTTGCCTCCCCCCCTCTCCCCTCCCTCTCCCTCGCCACCTCCTCCCATTTCTTTCCCTGTGATCTGAAGCGTGTTTGTATACACAAATCCCTGGCATTCACGCAGATTTCATGCCCAGAGTAAATAATTAACATCCAGACAAGGCATGAAATCTGAATAATCACCATCATTTTCTCACAACAACAGAGCGGTGCAGAACATACACGACAAAAAAATAAAAAATAAATTAAAAAAAAAAAAAAGTTTACAATAGCGACACTAGAAAACATCCCACCCCTGCCTCCTTGAGAAACAGGACCCTGGGGTAATATTCTCAAAAGCGCATTAATGTGCAAAATACTTAAAGCTCTGCACCGCCTCCAATTGACACAGAAGACTTAAACCTCATTTAACAAGTCAAGCACACTGCAGCTCACACAGCCCCCTTTGAAAATCCCTTGAAGACAGACGACATTTTTCTGTGTGCTGGAAACACATCGTGGTGTTTTTTTCTTCTTCTTCTCCTTCTCCTCCTCTCTGCCTGTGAGTGACAGCGATCCCGACACCCAGGGCCAGAGTAGGGATGAAGAAGGATAATGCCGTGTTTGTGCTCCCCGCTTTCCGTGTCTGAGAGAAGCGAGCCTTTGTTGGTCACACAATATATGTGTGACCAACTATACGCTGCGTCTGTTACTGTGCCGGAGAAGTCTGCTTTCATTTTGACACAAATGAGAATGAATATGTAATAAAGAAATGAGATTAAGCCTCATGGGCGCAGAATCTGTGGCTATTTGTGTTTTCAGTCACAACTCACAGCGTCTGGATAGCCCTGATTTTAATAGCATACTGAAAGATCTAATGGGGGAATGTGTGTGGATTTGTATTGGGTATTGTAAACCGGCGCTTAAATAAGCCGCATGTTTGAAGCATGGTGAAAGAAGCCCTCGGATATGTGCTGAATTTAACCACGGAGCAAATGGGCAAGGCCGCTCGTTTAACATTACAATTAATTAAATCCATTCTCAAAATGAGCACTGGCAAATGAAAGATGATTTGCACATGCTTATCTTCTTGGGTTTATATTCTCCGGACCCCTCCACCCCCCTCCCTCCCTCCCTCCCTCCCTCCCTCCCGTCCCCGTTTTTCATCACCAGCTCTATAGATACCAGAAGTGCTCCTTTCAAGCACCAGATTGTCGCACATTGTGAAGCAAAATGCTTCGTCTTAATTTATTCCTGTTGTGGAAAATAACTGCGAGGTGAAGATCTCAATACGATCAGCGGAAAAAAAACTATTTTTAATTTGATAAGCTACTAAAGATTTTAATTATGCTGGTAATGGAGAACATTGGCCTAATGAGGCGGAGGACTCCGGAGAGAAGCAGGGGCTAAGAACTGTGAAATGAGTCTGATAGGATTGCTGTAAATTCACACTAGATCGTTTGCATATCAAAGAGCAGGAAATGATTACAGGACAAATCAATAACCTTTCCACGTTCCAAGGAGCGTCTTTCCTCACTCGAATATCCCCAACGCGCCCGCTCAGTTCTGCCCTGCCCGTACTCTCCCTTATTCTGCTCAGCGCCTTGATGTGCCCTAATCGAAGTGCACGTCCATGACAGGCTAAACATTCCCGCGCTGTAGCATGTTAATCCGCTGCGTGCTCATTTCCAGTTTCATTTTCAAAGGATCCATTGTTGTCTTGATGCTACGAGGACACTTCGGAGCAAAAGTTGTTTTTTTTTGGTCCTGTTTTCTCTGTGATGGCTGCTTTCGTGAAGCGGAAGGTCACTGGTGATGCGAGTGTCCTGCGCTCCGACAGCGGGAATAATCATTTGCCCCCCCCCCCCCACCCCTTCCTCCCAACCTCCCCCTTCGCCCTCCCCTCCACTTGGTGCCCGGTGACAGTGGGGCGATGTATTTTTAGCCGATGTGCTTGACAGGGCGGCCCACACTGGCTCAATTACCCAGCGGTCCTGGTGACCCCGACACCACTGTTTACTCGGATGAAACCGCCAGCGGATAGACCGGTCTGATGAGAGAGGTAACGGAGTGGGACCGAGCTGTCTCTTTCCGGACCGGGTCCCTGGTTTTTATTGCTCTCCCCCTCTCGGTGCTCCTATCTAAGCCTAACCTCCTCAAACCCAACAACAGCTATGGCTCATGATTCCACATAAAATGACAATAAAATATCATTACACCAATGTCTCGGAGGGCATTATATTTTTTGTGTTTGGGCAAAACGCATTGAGTTGCTCTCCATCTGATTACTGCGGGACACATAATGACATTGATCTGGAAGTCCTCTTCCTGGGGTCCCCCGGCATGTCCATCCTTTAAATGCCGGATTGGTTTATCTTTCCTCTTTCCATTTTTCAACACAACTATTCCGCTCATTACGGCCCGGGAACTACGGACAAGCACTTTAAAAAATGTATGTTGTTGGGACACTTGATTGATCACCGGCCTCTCAACTCAATTTTACCTCTGCAGGGTAGCTCTGGCACACAGACAGGCCGAGCTCTTCAACCTTTTCCTGTCCTTGTCCCCCTGTACCCAGGTGACCATGTTCGAGCAAGCGGAAAGTTGATTTAAGGTTCATAATGACATCAGTTGCAGGCCATCATCCCCCAAATAAAAAATGGCCCCCAGTGCTCCGGGCTCTTTAAACCGAGCTGTTACTTCTCACACACAGTGCTGGTGCCGTGGGGAGAGGGGGGGGGGGGTTCAGTGACATCGCTATTAGTTTATTGTTCCGTCGGGCTGGGACCTTTACTGCACCCCTGTTTATGTTGCCGTAATCACTGGCCTGCTGATATGCACCCCTTAGGCCTGAAATATGTCCTGTCCTAATGCTGCAGGAACTATTACCAGTAGCCCGCCGCTGGACGTATCAATCACTGACAGGTCAGCCGCGTTACCCACCGCTGTCCCCGATGTGCCGCTGTTCTGTTCCGTGAGCACTTCATGGCCCGCCACGTTCTTTGCTTTCGTATTACCGACAAATTTGTCTTGTCACTGTCCCACTGGCCTCTCTCAGACAGCTTAAATGATGTTGTGCAGCTACACGAGCTCACCCTCTCGCGGAGCAACCTCCGAGTGTGAGCGTAAACATGCGAGAACACACACACACACACACACACACACACACACACACACACACACACACACACACACACACACACACACACACACACACACACACACACACACACACACACACACACACACACACACACACACACACACAAAGGCAACACCTGAGCAACATGAGCAGCCACTGACTCACTTATCAGGTCAAGAGGACAGGCTTTTTGTGAGAAGGGGAGGGGGGGGTGGATCAAATTTATATTTATGAGAGTTATATCCTCCCAAAACACATTGTTGTAATTTATAACAGATACCGTCTGGCCGCTTCCAAGACTTTGAACATTAATGTCAGAAGAATTTACGACAACAGAAACAAATTATTGCTCCAGATAATGTGAGCAATTGTTTTTCTCTCCAAACCGCGATCTGCAAGTTGATACTTAATTAGCGCTATCAAATGTTTCAGAGGCTAATTCAAATGCATTCCTTCAGTCCGTTGATTTGGCAGGAAGTGAGAACGTTACAGTAATCTGTCTCAGCCAGCGATGTAGCGAAGCAGGAGACCGACGCACAGAATGAGCTGCAAACTGCGCCTCAGTGTTGAAAACACAAAGAGAGCCGGTCGCACTCTTACTCTCCCTTCATGGCTCTGTTACAGCAACATTTTTGGGCTTTCATTGTCTCGGCACATTGGAAAAGAACACGGATGATTGCATGATGTGATCACTGGCATTTGAAAAAAATAAATAAATAAAATTTTAAATCATCAGTTTAAAAAGAAGTCACGCCAACTTCTACTGCCCCCGAGTTTGAATCCATAATCACCGGGAACCCCGAACGGAGCAGATCAACTCATCGCTTCCGACGCAGTGCTAACTGCTAAAGCTAGAGTGTTGCAGATTAGATCTGAGCACCAAAGGCCCGGCCCACTGGTGCATGAAAGAGTTTAGTGATGTGGAAAACAGGAAGGTCATCAATAACTTCAAACAGTCAAGCAGAAAATGTGTAGAATAGGGAGACAGACTGGGGGCCTGAAGCGCTCCGGCTAAGTGTTGGAACAGCTGTCGGAGGCACCGAGTTAACCATCGACGGACGGCGAGGACAAGCTAACCGGGCTCGGCTGGTTGTGACAAACAGAAACAAAACACAAGTTGTACATTGTGGGCAGGAGGAGGGGGGGGGGGGGGGGGGGGGGGGATTCAGCTCCTCATCTTGATATTTATGCAAAAAAACTGAAATGAATACATTGTTGAGGGTGGAGTCCTAATTTTCTCACTCTGAATTAAAAGTAAGAATGTCTCGTGATTCTTCAACTATTAAAATTCTTCCTCTGTTATTTCAATGAGGTATTGTGTGGTGACGGCCTGCAGGAGGCCTCAATGATTCATCTTTTGTCAGGTTGGTGATAGTTCTTAGAGAGAACTTGAGCATGTGGAGAGATGCGTTAAAACCACCATTTCAACACAATGAACCGCGCAACCCCGACAACGTGTACTCACAACTGACAAAAAAAGGTAAAAAGGGACATGGAGTCTACCTCCATGTCTACACGCCTACCCTCTTTTGATGAGCTGAGATGCCTCGGGGGTATTTGATGATGACACACAATAAACAGGATGTTCTGGGACTGTTGTGAAATCCATCAAGAGCACAGTACCTCGGCGTATCGCCACATAATGCTTTGCTCAAGGGGTGTGTGCGTGTTTGCCAGCCTTCTGACACAGAGCAATTCAGTGAAGCGCGCTCACAACACAGCGGCGCTCCACGCCTGTGCCCATGGCAATCGTCTGCGGGTGGATGAGTGATTCCATAGTCAGTCCAAACAATAACAGCACTGTACAAACCGTGTTTGTGTTTGCCTATTACCTAAGCGCACCCACCGAACCCCTCCCGCTCGTATCGCCCTGATCTTGTTATTTCAAAACTGTTTGTCTTTGCTGGGAATGAATAGTCAATGCCATGTTCCAAAACCCTTATGACGCCGTCTTTGTCACAAGGAGAACCACTCCTTGAGAAAATATTAAAGAGTAAATAAAGGCATAAACTTCCTGGCCAAACAACAAGTATTGACTCCCTATCGAGTAACAGGGCCGTTTCACAATGACAAGTTCACTGGCAGTTTACTGAACAATAGATCCAGTCTTCCCTTCAGGCTGAAGGAGACTGCCACCGGGATGCCAATCACAGGCTGCAGGAGCGTAGAGTTCAAGGACAAAGCACGGACGCTCTGAACACGGGGACATTTTCTACCTCTAATAAACAAGGTGTAGCAAGCCGCGATCAAACAGCAGTAAACAGTGAACCCGGACAAGAGGCTTAAGATGCCGCTCAGTGAGCGAGTTGTTGAGTGATTTACAGTAGGTGTGTCCTGAAACACTGTGCGGTTACACACTTAAAAGAGGTGCTTTGTTCACTTTGGCTAAACAAATATACCCAGGTATTGTGGCCGAGCGATAGTAGCTGATAAAATCAGTCTGGATATATATGTGCACCTACATGTGTTGGTAAAACGGCTACAATGCTACACCGATAGCTCTGCATGACGGTGTTAGCTCCTTCACTACGACTGAATGCTTTCTCTGGTTAGACATCTTCTATATGTGTAAGGAGAATAGTTTCTTATCATTAAAAACACGGTCATGTGCTGTGTTCAGGGAACAAATCCCATAATAGCAGGTGGAGGAAATCAACTGACCATGATGGATCATCCAATATATCAATAAACAGATGTATTAACATGAGCCTAACACATCTGCTTGTGTCTTGTACCTCTTTCGGGTACACATTTATAGCACACAAATAAGCGTTGGGACATGATGGGACTGATGGACAGGCGATTTGACCGGAGCTAGCAGCTCAGCACAGTGCTGCGTGACACCAGGTACTGACCCTGAGTGAGGGAGTGCAGCGGCAGGCCGGTCTGTCCGGGCTGGATGGTGAGCAGCCCTTGCCTCTGAAGGTTGAGCAGATGCTGCTGCTGGACCTGCTGGACCTGCAGGAGCTGCTGCTGGAAGGCCAACTGCTGCGCCGACACCTGCTGCTGGAGACACACACGCAAACAAGATAAGAGTGGCACACCATCAGCAAACACACATGTATATCAATATATATATATATATATATATATATATATATACAGAAGCATAACAGCCAGTGCTAACATGTGAAGCTGAATTTCAGATTTGTGCAATACTGGATTCATGTACGCCGTTGAAGAAAAACATTTTTCAGTTCAAGGCGACAGAGTTCATAGGTTGTGGAATGGAACACTTTAGAACAACACGTTCATTCATTAAAAAAAAACAGAGTTAATGGATTTTGCGTGCGCTAACACACGATAGACCGGCGTCATTTTCATAAATTTGTCCCTTTAGTGTGGGTTTTGTCCGGGCCCCACTTACGACAGGTGGGGTACACATCTCTCTCTCTCTCTCTCTCTCTCGCTCTTAATTAACGAGGAGTCGGGAGGCAAATGACAAACAATGAAACAACATAGTTAATCATTCATAATAAGAGCCACAGGAATTTAATTACAGCCATTCATAATTCAGCAAACAACGTGTGACTAAATCAGAGTGCTTAATAACCACCCTAGCAACTCTCACAACTCTCCCAGGCATGGCGCTGAGCTCAGGGATACACACCCCCCCCCCCCCACACACACACACACACACACACACACAACCAGCGCAGTCGGCGCTGTTCAGCCACGCGCTGTGGACCGACTGGGAGATCGCTGTGTTGTTGATCTAACTCTGCTGCGGCTGTTTCATCAAGGAACTCTTTAATGAAAAGCTGGTGTGCCTTTATACATTTGTTTGGCTCCGTGCGTGAAAAGTGTGAACTTTGATGGGATAAAAATAAAAATAAAAAATTGTACGAGAGTAGAGAAGAAAATGGACGGGAGAAAAAAGAAAAGTCGGAATAATAAATAGAAGGAAATCACCTGATATCCCCAATCTCCTATGAGTCAAAACACACGAGAGATGTTATTGACACAGCAGGGTCACAGAGGAGAGATGACTTCTCACCCTTTCATCGAGCCCTGCTGTCGACGAATCCACAGTCAACTCACCGAAAATACTTTATTTCCCTTCATTACTCCATTACAATTAAACGACAACATCCATCAGGACACCTTTTGTATTGTCTATGAGATAAGGATGCCGGAGACTCAACAGGATGCTGCCGGCCTGTTTGTGAGTATACAAGGCCAGTTGTCAAGCGGGTGGGTGGGGGAGGTGGGGGGGGGGGGCACTAAAAGCAGTGCTGGTGCTGCCAAGCTGTGCGCCGCGCCCTGTTACCAAACACAGGATACACCACTTTGTTTACTTCTCACAATCGAGTGCATACGAGAAAAAGGTCTCGGTGCAACGCGGCTGTCAGGTCACTCGCTCTGAAAAACCACTGAAACAGCCAGATAAAACGCAGCCCCCCCCCCCCCCCCCTACAGCTTGTCAAAAGGGTCTAGCAGGCCTTCCTCTCCACCCTCCTACACTCCCCGCCCTCCACCACCACCACCACCTCCTCTGCCCGCCGCTCCTGCACCGGCCTCGCTAAAAATAAAGCTCTGGGCTGCGCTCGTCTATTACGGCGAGCGGGGTCGTCTCATTGGATCAATCAGCGGGAGGAAGGCGCTTTGACAGTGGCAGCGGAGGGTCATAATTGAGGAGTAACCACATTGATTCACGGGCTCATGGGCTCATCTGAGCCAAAAATGAGAGACAAGAGGAAAGTGAGGCAGAGATCTCGCAGGGGTCTCGGTGAAATCCGGCATGCAGGTGGCCTGTGATCGGCTCTGATCTTTCCTATTCATGAAAGGGTGTTTGGTTCTTTTTCTTCCTCCCTTCCATCAGTGAGAGAAAAGTTTCTCATGTCTTCAGTGGTTTTCTGTTCTCCAGCGCCTCCCTGACAGCCCGAGACAAAGATAACAGCGGTACGGGGGCGGCAGTTCACAAGGAACAATGTCTTTCATCAAAAACGCTAAATAAATAGAGGGTGGCTTTTCAAACAAAAAAAAGAAAAATCAAGCATTGCAAATGAATTTAACTCTCTCCCCTTCACATGTTTCTTCTTCTTCTTCTTCTGGTCCCATCAGCTGACAGGAGCTCCTGTGCGCTCCCAGCATGCAGACACATTAACAACCCCCCCCCCCCCCCCCCCAGACCCAATAGACCAAATAAGAGGTTAACAAGAAGTGGCACGAGGGAGAGAAAAAAACAGTCCCTGACAAATGATAAAGAGTGACACTGGCAGGCCTTTATTGTCAAGCTTCAAATATAAAAGTTAAAGATCTTTGAAAAACTAAATTCTGATGTCTTTAAAATAAAAGAGGCACAAAGCAACAACAGGGGGTTATTGTCTGGCAGCCACAGGGGAGTCACTGCATAATTCTTACGCTGTCTTTTGATGGCTGCTCGAAATGCGACTGGAAAAAAGAAAAAAGAAGAGCGATGGGGAGAGAAAGAAAACATCGGCGGAGGGGGAGAGCCTCTCGAGGCTGCATCCATTTCCTGTGATCATACATAATATGCTTCAAAAGTTGGCTTTTCTTTTATTCTCATGCTCCATTCAACTGATCAATTGCACCTCCTTGCCCCCCCCCCCCCCTCTCTTCTCTGCCCTGTTCCTCTTGTGTTTACATCAGATGCGACTCGGTGACAGGCCCTATCTGAGGCCGAGGAGCTCTGCTGTCATGTTGATTTATGGGAGCATCACACCGCAACTTGTCCAAACTGAAGCCCGCAGTTCATTAATTAGGGAGCTGCGACTTTGAAGTCGGGAGCTGCCGACAGGAACGCGGACGTGTGAGTGAGCGCGAGCGCGAGCTGTGCGTGCGCCCCTGCCTCTTAACGCCGGGGCGTCATTTTCTGTGCTTCCTCCGCTCTCCGGACGCCGAACTCAACGGGGACGAGAGCCGAAAAAAAAAAAAAAAAAATGTCCCAGATCGTCTTTGAACTCCTTCTGACCGCACAATAATAATTTGCTTTGTCCACAGTGATGCCTGTATCCTCCGGTCATTAACACGCATTAAGCTGCTGCCAATGAGCAAGCCCTGCTGTACTGGAGGGAGCGAGAAAGATATATAGAGAGAGAGAGGGAGGGAGGGAGGAAAGAAGGAAAAAAAACACAGGCAACAAAGCTGGGAGCGCTCTCTGCACTGATATCTCACAATTACATGCCTTCTCTTCCTCTGCCATTTCCATGTTAATTACCGAGAGAAGCCTCTCAGATTTATACGCTCCCTGTTCCTGCCTTTCATTACGTCCTGCACGAGCCTCACAGGAGCGGTCATCTCTTTGTTGCACGGGACACTTGTTTACTTGGAGCAAAAAAACAACAACATCTAGAACAATGGGCCGATGCTCAGGCTCCATAAAATATCGTGGAGAGGGAGAAAAAGAGAGGCTGTATTCTTAGCACTGTATCAGTCAATTGTTACCATTCATCCAGCAGGTCTGACATGCTAATCAGAAGCATGAGTGCACTTGATCCTCCCCCCCACCCCCTCTCCTCTCTCTTCTCTACTTTAACCACAGTCTGGAAGCAGATGGGGTCGAGGGAGGGAGCACACATGCCTTCCATGCTCTGTCTGGCCGACGGGGTTTGGTAATGGCAAGAATTGGAGTGATGTCAGCCTACCTCTTTACTCTGCTTGCTGACTGCATGCTGCTGCTGCTGCTGCTGCTGCTGTGGCTGCTGCTGTAAAAGCTGGAGGTGGAGCTGTTCCTGCTGCTTTTTGTAGAACTCTTGGAGTTGCTGCTGCAGAAGAGACGCGAAGGGCGACACGTGAGTGAAAGTCTGTCGGTCGTTTAAAAAAAAAAAAAAAAAAAAAAAAAAAAAAAAAGCTTTTTCAATACTGTGAGGAATGTTGAGGCAGAAGAAAAGCAGCTCAACGTGAATGCGTCTTTGTAATAACGCCCGTCTGTGCATAAGGAGATCAGCAGATCTGTGACGTGAGAGTCAGGTGCACATTACCTGCTGTAACATGAGGGCCTGCTGCTGCTGGAGGAGAACCTGGAGCTGCTGAGGGCTCAGGACTTGCTGCTGAAGGATTTGCTGCATCTGCTGTGGAGTTATCACTTGAGGTGTCATCATAGCCACTGAAACTGGAATCTGCGCGGAGACACAAAGGCGAGGAGAGGGATGTCAAAACACCAAGAGTCCGATAATACAGGAGACAAAAAACAAACCAATAAACTCAAATGTGGGGGAAAAAACTAAAGGCTGATGACTAAATAGTGCTCGCCAAAAGACTACAAATAAATACACCATATAATATGAATATAAAATGGCGGCTTGCTTTTGACTGGATTCATCTCAAGTGTCATCTTGACGTGTCACAAGCTGCACACACCCTCCAGCAAACACACACACATTCCATAACCCCTCTAACCATTGTGACACCACGCCAGACTGAGGCGGGCCAGAGGACACGAGACAGCCAGGCGTGGATCATGCCTGTGGAGCAAAGCATCCACCCCAACCTTCAACCTCCATCCTCCATCCTCCATCCTCCCACTCACACACACACACACACACACACAACATCTCAACACCTGATCTGATGTGAATCACGGCAAACACACCTGAGGAGGCGAAAGATTGCCTCAAAAAATAAACAGCAAAGATGCAGCGTGCTGCTCGCTCATCGCATGCAGCGGGACACATTTCATCAGGGACGCTGTCAACGGCGATCTGTTGTCGTGAAGACGCGGAGTGCCTGGAGGAGGAGGAGCCACGGCGGAGGACACGCAGGGCCCCCTTAACTAACTCCCAGCAGAAAGGTGTGAGTGCGTGACTCCTCACAAACAAGTGATGTGTTGTGACACTGAAAGAGCCCCCCCCCCCCCCCACAGTTGTCAGGGTCCCTTAATTGCTCCGGCGGCGTCGGGGACTCGGCGGTGTGTCTGGATGCTGCCACTCACCGCCGTGATGCCATTAAAAGCTCCTTCCCTCGTCATTCGGATGACATGGAAGGTGCGCTCGATAGTCCCGCGTCTTCGCAGGTGTTACCAGTGCGGCGGCGATCGTGCTTTTGTGCACGTGGCGCGCACACACATTAGTAATGTATGTGCATAAGTGTGTCTTAAAATGTGCTTGTGTATCTCTCAGGCTGATGTCAGCAGCTGATAGAGAGGCCGTCAGTGACAGCCCGTCTCCACCAAGGTTACCCAAATTGTGTGGCCGCCTCATGGCTAATGACACCCCCTTTGAATTTTTCATGCATTTTCTGAAAGCGATCTCGCTGTACGACGGGACCCTTCTTCTTGACGCGTGCATATCACCATAAAAACACAAACAAAGCGCCGCCACAATGAACAGCTTGTACTGCAAAAACAGAATGCGGAGGAGAGGGCAGCGATGTCAAATGGGACGGACCGGCTTTGATGCTCTCGGTTAACTTCACAGAGCGGCGCTGGTGCCGCCTCCTCGAGGCCCGGCCCCACCCGGGACCCACGCACACGCCACATCTCTCATCTGCGGCAGCGGGCGTAGGGAAAATGCAATATTAATCCCCCCCCCCCCCCCCCCGTATTATGTCTTAATATGCAGTTCATCTTGACTTTTGCACATGACTTGTCCTGTCATTTGCATAGCCCCGGCCTCCCGTTTCCTTAATTTCACAGTCATTATCCACTGAAGTCCTTTTCTCTTTTTCTCTTCTTCTTTTTTTCTGGGCGTCGCTAATTTTGATGAACTATTTTGAAGGTCAACCGGTCGGCCCCGTCTTGCTGACGTGCAAGCGCCATAGATGATGTGATATATAGTCCCCGTCTAAACATGACATTTACCCCCCCCCCCCCCGTGCACACCGAGGATAAATAATAATGCCCCCCCCCCACACACACACCCTTTTTTTTGAAGCTTTGCTTTAACTGCGTGCATTAAAAATCTACTCCATACTTGTCATGCTCTATTTCTTACTACCGTGTTAAAGCTGTAAATTTAGCCTTATTTTCAGAAGTATAATCATTTTGTCATGCCACATTATATAGAGTGTGATGTGAGAGAGGGAAAAAAAAAATGGAGACCTAACTCCACGTTAACGCAGAGGTTTTTTTGTGTGTTTTTTTTTTTTTTTTTTACACACTTCAGCTCTCAATAGCTGCCAATTTCATTACAAATTACACCGAGATTTCCTTTCAATTCAACCGTCTTAATTCTTTACACCTTGGGTGTATATCTCATCACGGTTTCACACTTCGCCTCGTCAAGAGCGTCTGGCTCACAGTGACTACAGCTAGAGCAGCTCCCTCTGTGCACGGCCCCGGCAAGAGGCTATTACAGACCCCCATTTTATTACCCATTACTACTGAGGTCATTAGCAGCAAGAGGGATTGTGTGCTTCTTAACCTATTGATCAATGTAACTACTACCATTTAATCCTGTGCTGAAGGAGTGAAAATCTGCCTAAGACTGGATCCTATTGAGAGGAAAGGCGGGAGGGAGCACTTTAACTGAAAAATATTGCCCTGGCCGCTGCATCATGCCCATTTAACGCAAACACACAGGACGCCAGTCGCCATTTAGAGCACTCCCGTATGGTGAGCTCCCTTATCTCTCGGATAACATCATGACACCAGATGATCCACCAAAATATATCGCCGTCTAAAGATAGTCTGAGAGGAGGCTGTGCACTGGGCTAATAACTGGAGGGATCCACCGAGCACAGCTCTAATCTGCTCCGCCGATACGAGGGTGTGAAAAAGAGGACATTCTGAGGATGCCAGAAATAGCTGACGTCTATGAATTTCACCAAGGTGTGGTGCTCTCCAGGTGCCTCCCACACACAAACCTGGAACGTTCTCACACAGCTGCCAAGTGACTGGAGGCAACATACTGTAACCAGCACAGGCCTGCTGGCCAAGCACACACACACACACACACACACACACACACACACACACACACACAAACAAAGGAACAAAACCTGTTTCCCATATAGCGTAAGAGAGTAGTGTATGTTCAGTATGAACATAATTCCTTTTGACAAAGATATGAATCATTCATATCCTTCATATCATAATTCCTTGCACCACCTGTGACAACACACACACACACACACACACACACACACACACACAGAGAGAGACAGACAGTACATGAAGCATTTGGCATTAAAGGACACCTACAGTAAGACAACTTCAAGAGGAAAAACGCGAGAATGAGGCAACGTAAACCGCACATCTGACAACGAATAGACAGTCACTGATTCAGAGTTAATGAAGACGGTCCCCCCCCCCCCCCCCCTTCCTATCACATGTCAGAGGTCAAAGCCCGGTGAGAAGGAGTAGGGGTGAGCGCCGATGGAAGATAGCCCCCTTTTCCCCGGCGCTGAGGCAATTAAAAGGGAACAGGAATGAGGGGCAGGGAGGTGAATGTCAGTGAGACCGACACAGACGTTTCAGCGGCCGCACGAGGTGCAGCGTGGCTGAGAGGAAGAAGAAAAAGAAAGGAAAAATAAATAAATAAAAATGAAGCCGAGATTTATCAAATTTTCATTTGTGCTCCCTGGGGTCATGTTGTTTTGTAGGAGCATCAAATGGAATGGAGAAGTAAAAAAAAAGAAATAACAGGCCCTGGAGAAATCACAGAGTCTAGTCCGTTTGATGCTGTTGTTTTACCTCGGCCTGCAGTGGCGCAAGGAAACGACTTCCCATCCCGACTGTGATCTCCTGCATGAAAATGGAGCCGAAATGAGGATTTCACGGGAGCTATTGTACTTGAGTGATGTGTGAACGTAATTAGTCGTCGACGAGACTGGAAAGACTGTTTCCATCTCGTCCAGGCAGGTTGATTGAAATCTCTGAGGTGGAGAGCGTTCATTTATTCCCCCTCTTGAAATAAAATAAAAATAAAATAGACGGCAGTATATTCACACAGATAATCTTTTCACCCGAATAATAAAAATAACGACAACATAGTTTGTTGCAAAACACAATTTGTGTACACAGCAACAGATCCTAGTTTCTTCAGTCAGCCGAGAGAATTTGAAAAAGGCAGGACAGAGCTCCCCATCCCTCCTCCGCGTGTTAGGACCTCCATTAATCCTTCCTCGTCAACCACAATCAAGCCGTTTTAAAAATATTTACAGCTCGAATAAACAGGATAATCAGGCCCACATCTCGTCTCCGTCCACCGCACACTATATATCCTGAATTGGGTGTGAGGGGGGGGGGGGGGGTGTGTGTGTGAGGGGCTCAAATTATTTGAGCAACTGTAAAAACAAAGGTTAAGATTACGTTTTAATTAACTTTTCTTTTTCCCCCCCCAAATACAAACAAACAGGTTTTCTTTCTGGTCCCGGCGTCGGGTTCAAACAAACAAACTCTCGTCCCACAAACACAAACAGCTGAGCTGAGAGCTCTGGACGCTGTTTCCCCACACTGGAGGCAGCCAACACTGCAGGTGACCCCCCCCCCCCACACACACACACACACACAGGCACCATCCTCTGCATCACCACCATTTTACTATTTTCATTTCAGAAAATGTATTCAAAATTAAAAAACAAAACTCAATGACCAGGTATTTTCTTGTACAAATAGTATCATATTTAATACTTGTAACAGTAAATCAACACTGACATTTCTACGAAAAAATTATTCAGGTTCACAAAAAAAAAAATCCCAGAGTGCTCCGTTTCATTTCGCCGTGTGACTCAATGTCCCGTCACTCTTTTTTGACCTCTCAAGCCACACCTCCCAAAGTGCTTATTTCACAGCCACGAGGCGCTTTGAGCTCTGAAACCTGCCTTACAAATTCAGCGTGACAGCTAGCGTCCCACACACACACACACACACACACACACACACACACACACACACACACACACACACACACACACACACACACACACACACACACACACACACACACACACACACACACACACACACACACACACACACACACACACACACACACACACACACACTCACACACACTCACTCTCACCTTTCCCCGGAAACGCCTCACCATCACCGTTTGGGGTGAACTGAAGGCGTTACCGGCTCTACCCCAGTCACACAACTGTGCACGTTGTCTGTTTGAGATTTAATTAAGATCACAGCCTCCCTAAAATCCCTTTTAAATGAAACCGTAGTTAAAAGACAATGGCCGACACATCCTCAGCGCAGATTCTAGTTTCTATTCTCTGCACACCAGCAAAGAGCTAATCCTTGTTTCCATGACGGCGGACGAAAGGAACACAAATCGTGCTCTTAATGTCGTCGTGTTCTGTGACTCATATAAAAGTATACAGCCAATTAACACAATTATAGAGGAGGAGACGCTCGGTGGGAGCAGCAGGTTTATAGCATCAACTAACAACTTCACACATACCCCAAATAAACCGACCCAATTATTTTTCGATCATCACGTAGCTTATTGTAAAATACACATATATATATATATATATGTAGGTCGTGACAGAGATGAGTGGTGAAGAAGAACCTTCTACCTTAAAACACTCTACAGCGTGTAATCTGGTTATGATCCCACCATCTCTTTGAAACACATCTCAAGAGTTAATCTTATCCGAAACACAAACTCACAGCAGTAATGACCCTTAAAAAGAAGGAAAGAAGGAATGAATGAAAGCCTTTTTTTTCTCCTCTCTTTCTTCTTTTCAAGTAAAAACATGCTTCAGTCGGGTGAAAGCGGGGAATAACAGCAGCGAGCAGCTGGTGGCTCACGATATCACTGCTAAACTATTCCCCCGTCTCTCCTCTCTATCCGCCTCCAGTACAAAGTGAAGACCGTCCCTGTAAAGGAGAGCTGCCCCGGCGAGCCGCGAGGCTCCGGCGGCTAAACCCCCCCCCCCCGTGCACCCAATACTCCCCCCTTTACTCTCCTCCGTGGTACACGGCTAATATCTGGATGCCTATGTCATGGTTTAGAAATGACAGGTGCTCGCAGCCCCTCGCCTTGACAGGCCACTGCACAAATAAGGCCCCTGCCTGAAAGGGCTAATGCACTACTAATGAACAATAAATCAACTTTGATTACAAACTGTCAACCCAATCAGCTCGCACTCCAGCTCTCCCAAACTGCGCGTCTCGGCACAGCTGCACGGCATTACGGCGCACGCTGCCCTGTTTGGGGCTCCGCTCTCCTCCGCTCTCCTCCTCCTAGAACCCCTTCCACTGTGCTCCACCATCACTCCTTTTCCTTTTAAAAAAGACACCCACTTTCTTTCTGCGGTGACACAAGGTAGCGGAAAAACATTGCGTCCCGACAACTGGTTGTGGTGAGTGCGAACAGACAAAACTAGAAAAAACAGCATTTCGGAAAAAGTGAATCACATGCGAGTCCTTTCCACAGTTGCGTGAGTGTATTACTCGAGATCACTGGAGTAAAGACACTTGAGGTCATTAAGCAGCAGAAAGTCAATAGCTGTCTTTTGTGTAAAACCTCAAAGCTGTCAAATCAGACTCACACTTGACAGCAGAGAGAAAAGAAATGGAAGAAAAATAACTCAACTTTGCCTCCTAAAAGCACCCTTTGTTGCAAGTACACACACACACACACACACGAGAACGTACAAACATTCACACACTCAAAACTTTTCAGGAAGATGACATTCGGAGTGACAGCGCGGCCCAACGTGGTTTTGTGGCGACGGTGTCAAATATAGAGCTGTGCCAGTCCGTCTTAACTCAGTGTGACACCGTGAGGAGAGCGAGGATTAGTCCAGGCCATAAACTCAGAGCGAGCGCAGTCCGACCAGCTCTCATTTAACAAATCATCGCAGAATACACAGCCAGCAAAAAAAAAAAAAAAAAACAGCTACAGATTTTCTTCTAACATTCGAAACAATAAAGCAATAATATAATCCTTTTCTGAGAATAAAAGCAACAAATCGTGTAAAAGAGAAGGCAGACCTGACTCCTGTTCTTCCCAGAACTTTCCATAATTCAAACCAGCGTGTACAGTACAGTACAGGATCCTGCTGAACTGGTTAGCTCACTATCGGCAAAGTAAACAGAACTAAACAAACAGCGTGAAATGGCAGACAGGAACTTGCTGTAGATGGCTGGGCATCTTACTGACAAACAAGCGCAGCACAAACAAACTGTTGCTGGGAGTGAAAGTGAAATGCTGTAAAGCCACCGGCAGCACACAGATAAACAGAGGCAGCTAATCCATACAGGCTTGTTTTGAAACGCGATACACTGCAGTAATGTACATGACACCTGCTGTCTCCTATCAGGACGAGCCTGTAAACCTTTCGGCGTCTCGGCGGCAAAGTAAACCCTGGATAATAGCTGCTCTCACACAACCAACTGCATGACAAGAATTAACCAATTGCAATGATACAACATCAACGACAGGCAAGACAATAAAGCCTCCTTTTCTCTTTTTCCCCGGTCAAATTAAATTGTCAAGTCTTTTTTTTTCTCTCCCTCACACAAGAAAGCAGGCACACACACACACAGAAATAAAAATAAAAAAAAATCACAGAAATCAATCATATTGACAAACCTGACAAACTCCATTTAGCTGGCAGGGTAAACAGAGTGCTGGGCCACGCGGTGTGGAGTGAAGCAGAGCGGAGAACGGAGCGGCGAGGGAAAGAGAGCGAGAGAGAGAGAAAGAGAGAGAGAGTGTGTGTGTGTGTGAGAGAGAGGGGGAGAGCGAGAGAGCAAGAGAGAGAGAGAGAGAGACACGCGGACTGGCAGGCAGGGAGGCTGAGAGCGAGCGCTGCTGTGCTGTGGAGCCTCCAACCTTCCTCGGGATACAGACAGATTGCACGCGCGAGGTTGCTCCCCGGCTGACAAGATACAAAACTATCCAATCAACCACGCCCTTCTCCACCAATCACAACCCGCCCTCTAAACATAATCAATTCAAATGGGGCCACACAATAGGGAGCCGCGGGCTGGGCTGCAGGTGAACCCGTGCCTTTGTGTGTGGGGGGCCCCTTTCAAAAAAAAAAGAAGGAAAGAAAGAAGGAAAAAAAAGACACAGTTGACGGCTGTTAACCCTTTGACCCTTTGCCGGGACTCCGGCCGTACTATTGAAACAATGGGAGCCGAAAGAAAAGAGGCCCTTTAATTAAACAACAGATAAGTAAACACAGCTATCCAGCGGAAAGAAAGAAAACCGGCCCCGCTATCGGCCCCTTTATTGTTCTGCTAAATGGAATTGTTTACAGTGGCGGAACAAAGACACAACTCATTTCACATGCTGAAAACAACAAAATTCACAAACAATTCAGACGCTTTGTACTTATTGTTTTGCTTTTTTCCCCCTTGTTCCTTTCAAATTCCCCAAGCTGGGACACGTGCATTTCATTTCAGAGTAACATGATGTATACGAGAACAGTTTGTTTTGCCTGCACAGAATTTTAATGTGCGCACTTGAACCGTCGCACGCGACCAGCCGCGGTGCTCCACGGCAAGTTTGTGTGCATTCGGTCAGAAAGATCATAAACGTGTTTCCAGTTTGTTTTTTGAAAAAAACGCTTATCCTACAATTTGGCCTCGGACAAGCTAAAAAAAAAAAAAACACTCACATTAATAGCTAACATTACCGCTGCTACGGAACCAGGCAATCCATCCGACTCCGTCCCCAATGAGAGCAATTAGCTGTCATAATATCATCACACTCTTTAACACCCGTGTGCACTCAGTGAGGGGAGAAGACATGGAGAGGAAAAACAGGACCCTGCCACCTACTGGAGATCCTGCTGAACTCACCAGGAGAGAGAGAGAGCAGCCTGGCTCTCAATGTTTTATGTATATATACATACATATATTCTAACCAATCTCACCTCTACTTAAATCCAACAACAACCACATTTCCCTCTATAGTACATAAAAACACAAAGACCTTATTTCCTTTTAGTAACAACAATAAAAACAGGTCCTCCAACTTGTGCAACCCACTCAACAAAGAATTAGAGGAAAGGCATGAGGCGAGATTAACACCTCACTTTTGTTAATTATCATGACAATAAACACGGCGCTGACTAACAGCGCTCTAAAACACAGCTTCGTATCAACAAGCTGTAAACCCCTTGGCCGAGGATGAAGGAATGTTGGTGGGATGCGTTCCAGTCCGCAAACACGCTGGTAAAATAAACAAGAGCGGCTGCATAACAAGCCGCCGCTCTCGTCTGCTAATAACTAACAATGAGCTCTGCTAAGCTGGCCTGACCTATATAAATTATTGACTGGGACACCTCGAGTGTCAAAAGTGACAATTCCAATACATATCATGGTGAATAATTAAGTGGAAGAAAAGACGCCTTTATTTTTCTATCTGACACCCTTAAGACGGCTCACGCACACCCACACACACACAAAGAGACGAGTGACATGCTCACAACTATGCACGAACAAACACACACACACACACACACAAAGTGGTTTAGGCTACAGCCACACTCTTCTCCCCCGGCACTCTCCCTGGGGTGGCATGTCGGCGTATTCTCAATAAAACACCTTCTTAGCAGTAATAGGCCACTGTTCTCATTTCAACGCTCCCAAAGGCCTCATGATAAATTTAGCAGACACACAGTTCAAGCTTCTCCTCTCACACACTAGTCTTTCTTATCCATTGCCTCGGTGCCTGCGCCATGTAAAATAATTACACATATGTGTCGATGAGATACACACGCTATATAGATTCTCTCTCTCTCTCTCTCTCTCTCTCTCTCTCTCTCTCTCTCTCTCTCTCTCTCTCTCTCTCTCTCTCTCTCTCTCTCTCTCTCTCTCTCTCTCTCTCTCTCTCTCTCTCTCTCTCTCTCTCTCTCTCTCTCGCCCTCCTTCCTGCGCACAGAGAAACATCAATATCCTTGAGCCCTGAACCGGCGCTCCCTTGCGATAGTTTACAGAGGGCGCTGAGCGATTGTGCTCGTGACAGAGTGGATGACATTATATTTCCTGCTTGAGTTAGAGTGAAAGTATGAGTTAATGTCTGGGCGAGTCGTTATCTTTAGCCAGAGCCGCGCTCCGCTCGGCTCTGGCTAAAGATAACGACTCGCCTCCAATTACAAAGCCTTTCCAAAACACATCTAACGCGGCCGGTGAGTAAGCTGCACCGGCATGCCAACCCATGTCTTTGCTGCTACTACAGAGAGAGAGAGAGAGAGAGAGAGAGAGAGAGAGAAGTGGGGAGGAAGTGGAGGGAAATATAAAACTACAGTCATTCCTTTTCTTGAGAAGCTCTGGTGACCTGGACCATTGTCATGAGAAAACAAACACAGTCTGTTTCCTTGTGCGTGTGTAGAGTAAATCATTGTTTACTGATGGTGGGAGTCAGCAGGGCAGGTGTGGGACCTATATAAATAACAGCTGCTCTATATAATATCGCCAACCGCAACAAAAACACCTTCTAGATCCGCAAACAGCGCCACGATGTGTGATCTCTCTGTTGTTTCTTTATCTTTTTATTACTCCGTCAGCGTCCCCTAGCAAAGTCAAAGGAGACATTCAATCAACTTGGCTGTTATTTTTATTCTTTTTTTACTCCGAGCTACAGCGAAGGTTCAGACTTAGCACAGTTCAGAAAGAACCTACATTACATTTCGGTGACCCACTCGTTCACAATGACATCATACAGGAGAGTTTTGTGATATTTCTGAAAGCAGTAAAACATTGAGAAGAGGTGCAATCTGCATCTTAAGAAGTGATCTGGTCTTCAGAGATCGATTTGCAATTAAACTGAATTTATTTTTCATTATTTTTGACGCTCTTAAGTTTGATTTATTGTTGGTGCTGTGTTAAAAAAAAAAAGGTCCTTTTAAAATACGTTATATTTCCATTCTTAGGACATGACAGTGAACCCACCTTTCAACATCTGCAACCCACCGACACTCCCTCTGATACTTGGAATAAGTCATATTCGGAGTGAATGAGGTTATCACCCGAAGCAGAGTGGAATTACAGTAAGTCACGCCTGAGTCACCAGTCCATTATATATATATATATATATATATATATATATATATTTATGTATATGTATATATGGGTTTGGTTATTTACTTCTAATTTCAGCATTCTAGAACACATTGTTTAGTCAGCACATGTGAACTGCAAAAATATTTGCTGAGGTGATATGACAGCCGGTGTATAACGGAGCATGTACAGCGTCTACTGCGGTTTTTCACTTCGTCAAAACAAGAACACTTTGGGGTTTGAGCAACGACGTTGATTTTAAGGAGGTGGGGGAATTTCTGCCTCGTCTTGTTTGGTAATTTATTTTTTTTAAATCTTTGATTTCAATCAGAAGCTATATTAATACAGTCCTTTTAATAAGAAATAACAGTTCTGTGGGGGCTGCGGAGGTATAAATATAACGTAATCGCTAAATCTGAAACCATAAACAAGTTTGTGTAAAGCCCCAGTTATTGTGATCATATTCTAATTCATGGGCTTTTGATACCCAATCACAAATACACGAGATTTACTGTGATAATTACGCCGATTCTAGCAGAGCGCAAGCATGCGGGTGGCTCCTGTCATCGCTTTTTAAGCGTCCCACTCTCGACGTAGTGCGCACAGCACCGCTAACCGCTGATTAACGGTTTAGAGAACCTTTTTTTCTGTGGCGTTATTAAACGGTGTTTGTTAGCCTGTCCTGTTTCCAACACAAACCAATAACGTTCCTCGGGAACATTCCTGGAAGCAACAGAGATTCATATGACAAGTAAAATAAGGCTAAATTAAAATGCAATGTTACTTTAACGTTCTGCAGATTGGGCGTAACAACGTGGAGTGCCGTGATGGTTTGCTGCACGGTCTCCAACACAAACATGAAACACAATTCCAAACGATGTCCTCATGTTAGCCGAGGGCCTCTTTCTGTCTCTGGATTTCTCTTTCCTGCTCCTAACAAATAGTGAAGAATTGGAACCAGAGAATCGTAGAGCTGTCAAAAGAAAAGTGTGCGCGACGACACCCGAAGAGAAAGCGGGCATCTCGTGAGCCGACGCAGACTTGACTGCACCTTGCATGGCTGTTAGTGTTTATTAATGCCACGGTCGCCTGCGCATCCCATCCGTCCTTCCAACCCTCCGCAAAGAGTGTGTGAATCACTCCAAACAACAGACGCTCGACATCAAGATATAGTGCCGGAGGATGACACAAAGATACAACACATTTCAATGGGGGGGGGGGGGGGGGGGGGCGTGTGTGTGTATCTGGGTGGATGACTGAGTGGGGTGGAGGGGTGAGAAGGGTTCACCGCTCGAAGGGAAACATCAGGCCTCAAACGAAAAAGAGGGTCCCGAAAAATGATAAGTGGCTCCCAGCGCTGTGACTGGAGTCAATTCGACAGTCATCGTCTTGGCTGGGAGACGGATCTTAACGCAGCAGCTCCCCCCCCCTCACCCACCCACCCAGTTTCTGCTTGGCTGCGCGGAATTGGGACAGATGACTTCATTCTGACAGGATTATCCCAAACCTGGTTCTAATCTATACCGTACACATGATAGATTTTTACAATATGACAAGGAAAACAAGCAGCAAAAGAGACGGCCTGATCCCGGAGTTCCACGCGAGCACCGGCCGCCGTGTTGTTGCTGATCGGTCCTGACAGATTGTATCACCTCAAAGCAACGCGCGCGTCAAAATGAGATTTCATTACAGCATCACCTTGAGACTTCTCACCCAACACAAAGAGATGAACTCCTCCTGGGGATCATGCACACGACTGATGAATTATGGGATTTTTACCGTTGGAGACACTTTGCAGACGGAAAAGGGGAAGCTATTCTTGAACGATATTCCCTGAAATATTGATAGTAGCAGCGCATCCCGGAGGCAAAGAAGCAAATAAAATTCCAACCCAGAGTGTCTTCAGGAAAGATAACGCAGCTTTGAAGAGGAATTGTTTGACATTTGTACTTTTTTTTTTTACCAAGAGTAAGATGAGAAGATTGACGCTGAATTTGACACTACAACCAGCAGCCTGTTAGCTTAGCGGGAAACAGCAGGAAACAGCTAGCCTAGCTCTGTCCAAAGGTACCAAAATCCACCAGCCAGCTCCTCTGACGCTCACTAAATAACTCTTTGTATCCCATTTCTTTAATTTGTACGCAAAAAAAAACCCCAATGCGTAAAGTGTAGAAACCACACGTCCTGGTGCCTGTTTCCAGTCGTTTTGCTAAGCTAAGCTAACCCGCTGCTGACAGTGGCGACATATTTACCTTACAAACATGAGAGTAAATGGTACCGATCTTCCCCTCTAAGCATATTTCCCAAAATGTCATGGTAGCGACCTGTTAATCACAAGGTAGCCCCGCCCTAAAGCATACCCTGCTTTATGGACTATTTCACTCAAAATGGATCATAATTTACTAAATGAACATCATGCTGTATTGAAGAAGACTTGAAACTAGCAAATGAGACTATAAACTCATGTTTACAATGTTTACCGAGGTAATAAATCAACAAAGAAGTAGGATCATTTTCCCATAGACGTCTATACAATCAGTCGCCCCCTGACGCCCATTTGAAAGAATGATTCAGATTTTTAAGACCTGGTGGTTACCGCCTGCTATGAACACACAAACTGTGAATTACTTCCTGCTCTGTGCAAAACAACCTGCAGATGATTGCACTATAATCGGCCGGTTTAAAGCAGTCGTTGAGTGAATCAATTGGAAATTGCCAATGCTTTGATTTGTGTCTCTATCTCTCAGCACGTTTGTCTTACACCTCTTATTCTCCCAAATGTATTTGAGCTGAATACAAAATACTCCTTTTGTCTTGTGTTAAGTGTTGTCTTTATCTCACAGAAACTAACCCAGAACATTAATCCGGTCTCGTGTTCACCGTCTACCACTGCCGTGCCACGTTGGCCCACTGGCCGGCTGGGCTGCCTTTAGATCGCCCCGCAGCACTGGCTGAGCTCCAGCTGACGGGCAGCGGCCTAGTGCTCTAATGACTCACAGATTGGAGCGCTGTGGTATACATGTGTCAGGACAATGCCACGGGCCTGCTGCAAAAACAGTAGGAGAGGGAGAGAAAGAGAGCCGGCGGCTTCTCCCTGTCCTGTCAGACAGAGCCTCGGCCCCTGGATTGTGTCACATCACGCCCCCCCCGACCGACCGCAAATGAAGGATGTGAAGAGCAAACGTGGGGAGGAGGGGCCGCTCTGCAACTTAAAAGGCTTTCATCCTGTAAACTGAAAAGACATTATCTCTTGACCTGGAGATGCCCTCTGTGAGGCTGTACACTATGGTGTGAAACAGAGAGAGAGAGAGAGAGAGAGAGACAGAGAGAGAGAGGGGAAGAAGAAAAAAAAAAGTAGAAGAAAGAAGTGAAGATTGTGGCTTCAACCGGTAATAGCACAGATAAGAGGATTGTCTGCTGGCATGGTTTTTGAAACATTATCAGTAGCTTCTCTGTGTCTGAAGAATAACATGTGATGCACCTTTGACATCAGGAAAATGTTCAACACAACATTTATCTTCATCGGAGGAGAGTGAACGGTGTTTCTCATTTTAAAAAACAAAAAAAAGGCCAACACACAATTACAATGGACATAAAAAAACACAAAGAAACCCAAAGTACAAAGATGCTCTTTTAGCTTCCGATGCTTTCCGACTTTCACTTCAAGACGGAATTTCAACGCTCTCAACAGCAAGTGAAGTGACGTTATCGTCTCCCCTCCTCTATACGCAGACAATCTGCTCTGAATCTGGCCATTCGTGTATTCCCATTACGATCAGTGCAGACGCACCACAGACAGCAAACCCGTCAACGTCAGTCGAGCAGCGTCCACGCAGCTGGCTGCTGGCCATACATCACACCGTACCAGTGGCATGAATAATGAAGGCCTAATCTCAAGACACCGTCCTGGATGGGGAAAACGAGCACAATCTAGGCGTTACGCTGACAGCAAAGACGCCATGTTGACACAACATCTTCAGCCCATAATCCCCTGTAGGAGGTTCGGAGCCCACCTGGGATCTCGTGCGTCGAGGTTTGTAGTTAACCGAGCGACGCGGCAGAACGAGCTCCGATCCCCCCCCCCCTCCTCCTCCTCCCACCTCGGCGCTGGTGGACTATCAGCGAGGGTCCGACAGTGTTGTTCCTAATTACCTATTTCTCCACTCCTGATCCTGCGGCTGGCATAATTAGTTACCTGGGGCTGCAATCCAATTTGAAGTGATGACAAGAAAGTGATCCATGAAAAAGTAATAAGTTAAATCCAATTTCAGCCTGCCTCTAATTAAATGCACATGGAACTAATGAGTCAAACCCTACCATTTCACTGATAATGGTAATTAGCGGGGTGGGAGTCGCCCGGTCTCTCGTCGCTCCGCGCGCCACCACCGTAGGTGTGAGGCGGCGAAAAAAAAGGTAAAAGCGGCATGGATTCTTTTAATCACACGTGTCATTCAGTCAATGTAATTTACTGGCTTTTTTGACCAGTCAAGTATGTTTAGCTGCTTTCCAGCCCGCGCGGCAGCTGTTTGTATGCCGAGGCCTGATTAAAGCGCCTCCAAGCTGGTGAGTGGAGGCATCTTCATTCAGAGGCAGAGGTGGCCAGTGTGTGTGGGTGTGTGTGTAGGGTGGGGGGTGGGGGGGGGACCCCTGTTGGAGATATAAAACCAAAGAGCCATTTAATGCTGATCAAGGACCCTGAGGCTTGCTTGACTCATATTTTTCCCGCCTTTACTACTCTACACAGGTCTTTTTTTCTTGTGTTTTCTTTTCTTCAAATGTTCTGTATGTGCCGCGCTTCATTATTTTTGACTTGAATAAGAAGGAATTGGAAAGTGAGTCACATCTCCAAATGAGTGAAAGTCTCTCGGCGCATCTCCTCGTGCCTAATGGGAAGACCGCTGAGATGAATGGAGCCCGCATCCCCAGATCAGGTGCTTTTTATGGGGTGTCAGCTTACTACACAGCCTCGTAATTGTCGGACCATGTCTTTTGATGACCCGGTCCGGCTCAACGGAGAATCATTATCCGGGCTGCGTGATGGAGATGGTGAACGTTCTGTGTGAAGGGGGCTCCTCCAGGCACCGGGGTTTGTTCTTAAAAGAGGAAGTGAGATGAGACTCTAACCCTCTGGAGTTTCACAAAATGTGTTTGTGTGAGAAAGAGAGAGAGAGAGAGAGAGAGAGAGAGACGGAGTGAGAAACGAGAGAAAACAAGAGAAACCTCGCCAACGAGAGGGAAGAAAGGAAAAAGAAAAAACACACAACAAAAACAAATGTAATACATCCTCCTCACGCTGATGTTTATGCATGAACTCCTGGCTGTAAGCTGTGTGCGTGTATGCGGTCGCCGTGTGTTTAATTAGCACAATATGTAATTCAGAGATAAACAAACACTTGTCCGGACCTGTGGCTTTTTTCACAATGGCAGCTTCAACCCGGCAAAACGCAACATATACGACATTAAGAGAGCAGCCAATTTACGCCGTCGGTTAGATACCACGGCGAGCTGTGTGCTCTCTTCACAAGAGGCGGGCAGGGGAGGGGAGAGGAAGCGGGGGAAAGGGCCCGACTCTCTTTTCAATAGCTGAGTGACAGCTTGGCCGAGCTCTCTGTATACATTAATAAATTAGAATTTTAATTTTGTCTTTGTCTGCAGGAGATGGTCTAGTACTTCACTATGTACCAACAACTGGCTGTACGCTGGAATCGGCCGCCGTGGTCCCCTCTGTTGACCTCTGCAGCACAATTCCCCGGCAGGCCGAGGAAACAGTTTAGTCTGATCCTTTCAACTTATTTGAATCCTGACAAATATGCGCACAACTGAAAGGTCATCACAGTCATACTTCATCCTCTGGAGCTATTTCCGAAGACATCTGCACAACAAAGAGGCTTTTGCGCAACCTGACATTAGACCTAGCTGCTACAATAGCTCATTAAAAAGGAGCCCCAATGGGATAGTAAGGGTATTAAATATTATATATACACACACAGAGAGAGAGCAGGGCCTCCGTATTAATTACCAAATATGCCCTGAAGTCGTTTGCGATTTCACACCGACACAAACAACCGCTGCTTGTTCAAACACAAAGACGTACATCTCCGAGGCAGCCGATCCAAAATTACCGTAAATATCGCATCAGATATTCACATTACAAGCAGAGCGAGATAAAAAAGTTGTTTTGTTTTTTTCATGCTGTTTTTTCTTCGCATCACAAAAGCCTTCCAAATCCTCTCTCTACTTCACCTCCAAGCCCTCCACCTGGATTACCCACCACACCCACCCACCCACCGGTGGGCTGCTCCACGAGAGTGTGAGTGTGTGTGTGTGTGTGTGTGTGTAGAGCAGTGATGAAAGGCAAACAGAGAAAGCATGGAGTTTCCTCTGCTTCACCGGACTGGCATCTCCGTGGGAGGAACTTTCTCCTGCTTTCACCTCCCAAACTAAGTGCAGTCAGTGAGAGGGAAAAAAAAGAGGCATTTTTCCACAAACAGAAGTCAGGATCAGCCACAAAACATGCTGATGTGTGTCACTTCACTGGAATGACTCTGGATGAGGTCAACTGGCCACACAGAACATTCTGGCCTATATATCTCATGCCTACATACCACTGGATGGTTGATTGTGTGTGTGTGTGTGTGTGTGTGTGTGTGTGTGTGTGTGTGTGTGTGTGTGTGTGTGTGTGTGTGTGTGTTGCTAAATCACACATAATACGTGAGGATTGCAAATGTTGCACTGCCGATTTTAATTTCCTGTTTGTTCCCCAGCGAAGCGCTTTTTCTCGCACATCGTGTTCTAGATCGAGTTGCACAAGTTCCCCTCTTTTCTTACTCTTTTTTCTTCTTTTTTTTTTGTTTTTTGTAATTTCATCAACCACAAAGTCAAATAAGCGAGCCATCAGATTATCATCACGGGTAAATAAATAAGAGTGTCTGACGGTACCTGGAGGCTTTGCTGCTTGTCGTTGGCTTTGGGGGACTTGCGGCCAGTGTTTTGTTGCTGCTGCTGCTGCTGCTGCTGGAGGAGTATCTGCCGCGCCACTTGGAGAGCCTAATAAAGAGAAATGCATAAAGAGATTTTTTTTTTTAAAAACAATCCAATAGAAATGCTAGAAGTAGATATGCTAAAAGTCCCTTGAGGACACTTTGATGCTTATCGTCTGAGCAGATGTATCCACTTACAACAATATCCCCTTGGCCTCCTGATAGACAACAAACAAACATTACAAAGCATCTTTTCATACTCCATTCACAGTCATAAATCTAAGGCTGGCATGAACGATGCCTCCACAAACACACCGGGAACAATGATCACATGACAAAACTAATTCACAGAGAGAAAGAAGAAGGCACAAACAAACAAAAACAGAAAAGCCAGCCAGAAGAAATATTTATCTGTTGATAAGATGCACTCACAGCAAACACCAGCGGTCAGAGGCACTATCAGCGTCTTTTGATCCTCAGTCAAACTCCCCAAATAAAAGGCTTTACGGCCGCTCCGAATATCTGTTAAAGGACACGGCCTTCTCAGTGGAAAACAAAATACAGTGCAGTCACATGTTTATTGCTCCAGCTACTCCCTTTTCCCTCGCGATAAATAATCAAACATGCCATCCAGAACAAACAAAGCTGGAGAGAGAGAGCCGAGGGGAGGGGGGGGGGACACAGCGGTCTTGAAAAACGGTCAGCGATACCAAGAAAAGCAAGCGCTACGTTCCCACAGTGAGCTGGCCAGCCTCACACCTCCACCAGTAAACCATCTGGGTAAATAACTGGCCTCATTCTTTCCATGTTCCTCAGACGATCGCCGCCGCAATTAAACAAACAGCCGGGGAACATCCGAGCTCGTCTTGCGATCTGGAGGGTTTCCCCGGTCAATTATTTGAGGGGTTCAGGAATTAGTCAAAGTAAACGGTGGAATGTTTAACGGAAAAGATAGCGAGAGAGAGACAGAGAGAGAGAGAGAGAGATAGGAAAAAGTTAAGAGCGACGTGTGAACAAGGGAGGGAAAGCTGAGAACGATTGTGTGAAAGTAAGATATCTGCAGGGAAAGGGCAAACAGAAAGCTCTGTGGACGGACGAAAAGACAGAGATAACTTGGTCTTAGTGCCTGTAAAGTCTGACGATACTTTAAGACAGAAAGGCCAGAGACGGTTAACGGTTGGAGCGAACAGCTGTATGATGATCTCTGTGTGTGTGTGTGTGTGTGTGTGTGTGTGTGTGTGTTAACCCTCCCAAACACACGGCTGTCGGATGACATCATGAGGCATAAATATGACCGCAGGCTACAAAGAGGTCACACTGCTGGCATTTCACCACGCTCAACTTTAAAGTGCATAACTTGTCCCTCTCTCTGTCCGTCTCGGAGCTCTCACGTAAAGATAAACGACGCCGGAGCAACATATATCTCATTCTGCATGCCTAATTGTCCTCTCCTTTGAAATTTGTGTTGGGGGGAACCCCCCCCAACCTCCCCGGCAGGCGAGTACACTCATAAGCAAAGTGCTCAAATTGAAACCAAGAACTGTGTGAGCAAGATTCAACTCCCACACGGTCGTAATATTTACATCTTACAGTTCAGGCATTTAGCTTTTACTCCGGAGGAACTGAGAATCGGGGTGAAGAATCCGATTTTAAAAAACACACGACGTGAAATGAGCCGACGCGGTGAAGGGATCGGAAAACTTCTAAACTTATCAAACACAGATCAATGTTTTAAAATGGTGAAAAATGTTATTGAAAGTCCTCAAAATAAATCAGTTTTGTTTTTCCTCAATAAAACAAATTAATTAAGAACAAACCTAAAAAATATGATTGATTGATTGATTGAAGCATCAAAACATAATATCAAAGTCACCAGCTTTTAAAACAATATTCATACTTCACCTTCTTGCGAGACATTGGAATTGAAATTGGGCCAGGGGGGTAAAGGGGGGTAAAGGGGAGTAAAGGGGAGTAAAGGGGGGGGTTTAATCCCACCGGACGCTAGTCCGCCTTTATTTTAGTGGTGGTGACGTGAAGTCATGTGACCGTGGTGTAGTTTGTTTATATCCTAATGTTAGTATCTATATTACCTAAGTATCATTAACTTGATATTTCCACAGACGTTTTTATCTGCTATAATCCAAAGAAGTAATCCCATTGGATTTTTGTTGAGGGAACCAGTGTGAGGCTAACATCCGGGTTGGCCTACAACCTCTTAGAACTCGGCCTTCATTTTGATCTCAGCTACACACCGGTTAATGTTTCTCGACCGCATCGTTCACGGTTGTGACGCTATCGCGGTGAGAAAATCTGTCCACAGACAGAAAGACATATTAACACCCAGCAAAGTACTCCAAACCACTTCTGTGGTAGTTCCCGTTACAGTAGGTGTCTCCAGGACCACATTTTGACACGATGACACACACACACACACCAACAAAGTGAAAACAATACCGGCCACACGCTGTCGGTAAATATGAACATAACTTGGGTGAGGTGGTGTCAACGTAGTCAGCAAATTAGGCATCATGTGAGTGAGAAAGAGAGCTTGAATGACTAAGACAGTAAGACGCTGATAATTCATGAGGAAATTGAAGAGACAAAAAAAAAAAATTGCTGTAACGAAATCCTTCACAACGCCCAAGGCGTGGTATTACGGGCACACTGAAGAGTAAACAAAGTTGTCTGTTTTCTTTTCCCCTGTAACTGATGACACATGCAGTGAAATGTGTGTGTGTGTGTGTGTGTCTGGGTTTACAACCGAGGGTGTTGGAACAAAGAGAGTTGAGTCAACAGGATATGATAGGAAATTCAGACAGTAATGGATGAAGAGATGCGTTTCTGGGAAGTCTGTTCTCTGTCATCTTCATTTGAAGCACGGAAAGTTAACGCGAGTAGATACAGGAATACTGAACCTGCAATATTACGCATCGTTACAAAAATGGGCATTTAACAAGTACAGTAAAGGGATGGTTGTTTGTTCGTTTTTTAAAGTGGGGTTGTATTTTCTACAGTAGACGGGAGGCCCCCAGTTTGGAGAAACGCAAAGATATCTACTGCTGTGGACGGCAGCTTAAATTTAGGAGAAACATAATCATTGAACAAAACACAGCCTCCCGACTATACATGTTGACAGCGTCATTAAAATGATTCTTCCCATTAAAGTAAGGGCAATAATTATGTGATCATGCACTGGAAAAACATAGCCAATGATCTTCTTGACAAATTGACTGAAATTACACCGCTGGCAGACAAGCACATGCCTGGATGTGCTGTCTTCATAACTTTACAATGTGACTTTTCTTTTAGAAGATGAGTAAAATGTGTTGCAGAAAATAACGAGACCAAAGCGGCGAGCGGGCTGAGAACCTGCGCTGTGAGGCCGGCTCCACGTTCAGGAGCGTTGCAGTCATGTTTGTATTTTTCGAATAAACAGGCCGCTGGAGCCGGCGAGCCTTTGAGAGGCCTAATGCTGGGCTACAATAACCCATTGTGAACTGTCACTGCGATGTTTACTCAGCACCCACTCCTCTATTTCAGAGCTGCCCCACTCCTCCTCCCACTCCGACTCCTCCTCCTCCTCTAATCTTCTTTTGATCTTCCATTCAAAAGGTACTGGACGCTCGAGTGTAAGAGCCCAGCACAGAGAAGGGGGGGGAGTGGGGGGGGGGGGCATGCTGTCTACGTGCTATGAGAGTCTGAATCAAGTGACGGATGAGGTCTCCCCAGTTAATAAATGTTCAGGCCTGGTAATGATCACTACTGGAGAACTAAACTCTGCTATATTACATTGTAATGTAAAAAGCAGTTTACTTAAAAAAATACGGGATTTGTGACACACTGCGTGTTGACGCGTCCCGTCGTATGTATCAGAAGCATCGTCTGGTGTGTCAACAAGACTACAGCCGTCCCATTATAATGGCAAACTGACTGTTGTTTGGGAGGCGAGCTTGTTACTGGGATTTAGAACACGAGTGTAGAACTGGACGCCTACGTCCACACGCCACGCTCAGAGGGAGTGAGCCCTCCAGGTGCTTTTGATTAGAAAACACCCTCCAGCACATGACAACGTATTTTTTTTTTTTTATCAGCAACAAAGCCGGTGCAATTCTGTATCCTTGTCATTTGACGCTCCTCTTTTATATTCCCCCATCTCAAATGTGTTCAAAGTTCACAGCCTCTTCCCCCGGTTAACGCAACTTCCTCAATAATAAAAAACAGGCGTTTGCATCTACTTTCACACCGTATTAGCGAATAGAGGCTCTCTTGTGTCCCTGGGCTATCACGCTGCGATAAGGGAACTGCTAAGTACTGGATGTCTTTATGTGCAGTCTGCACATGTGGATTATTTACAGGCTTTGGGGTTTCCTGCTGCTAAAGCCAGCTCTGGGTGTCTGACAAATCCCAGCTCAGAGCATTGCCACACAGTCAAGTCCGCTCTCTGCCGAAAATCCCCCCATTGCACCTTTTTTTTTTTCCCCACTACGACGTAAAAATATATCTCAGATGCGTCTCCCTTTAATCTCATTTTAATGCGACTTTACTGACCCGCGCTACCAAGTCTTAACCGTGTATAAAGTAAAAGGGATCCGAGAGGGATGTGTGACAGACACGCGTCGCTCGCGTCGCTTTTTCTTTCTCTAAATGACAGACAAATAGAAAAGGGGCGCGTGATGAAAGGTCCAGAGGAAACAGAGACGATGCGGCTGAATGCGGAGGGAGGGAACCGGCTCCGTCGGGAGACGCAGACGGTGAGAAGCCGGGAGCCAGCGTTGTTTGTTCAGGGCCCATCAACAGAGAGACCTCTTTAGTTCTATAAACGTCCGGCTCCTCTTGCCACAGCTGGGGGAAGACCTTGAACGTGAAATGGTTTCGAGCAGATTGCTACTAATTGCTAGAAGATGTGCAGGCAGGTGTAACCGGATCCCTGCGGCCACTCGGAGAAAGGGAGACGGAACGAGATGTGCATCTGTTTGTGTGTGTGTGTGTGTGTGATTCAGCGTATTTACTCAGCGGCCACGTTTTTATGCCAGGCATTGTTAGTCAGGGGAGCGTGGCTCAGAAACAGACAGTAACAACACGACTAATAGGTTAGCTCTTAATGTAGTCCGGCTCTGAAGACACCGGGCCCTCTGGTCTCGCTCGGGGGGGGGGGGGGCCTAAATGTCAAGGTTATCTGCTTGACTTTCTGACTGATCGCACATCTCAACTCACCTGACATTTATCACTCGTGCTGTTTCCTTTTCAAAGACGAGGCCGCCTCTGCCTCTCTGTTACAATAATCATCCAATCATCTCATAAACGATGTGGGCTATTGTAGCCAGTGGTCCTATATTGACATGACGGCGTGCAGATACAGTGTCCGACAGGTTCTTACTGTGCAAACATATAGTAATGGAATTCACTCGGAATACTTGTCATTTTAATTGAAATGCGTATAATTTTTGTATTTTTAATTCGGCAGGGGGCGATTTTTAAACATGTAAGCTGATAAGCAGTCAGGATCATGTCTATTTATATTAATTGCACCCCCCCCCCCCCCCTTCTCCTCTGTAATACAGACGTTTATCTGCAATGCAAAGCAGGGGAAGTCTGCAGTGAGTATGTAATTAATGCCATTTCCAAAAAGCCACTCCACATGGAAAACAGGCCCCCGATGCTCAAACCTCGCACATTACAGGGCCCTCGCAACAACACTCTCCAGTCTGTGTTTAGATTCCCAAACTAATTCATGTAGAATACATAAATAAATCAACGTTTCATACCCACTCCCAACTACTACATTTCCCTTCCTTCGCTGCACTTTTCAACTAATCTATTAATATTTATGACAACACTAAACATTTCAAATATCCACGTTCAAACAATAAGGCAGTGCGTGCACTTACATAAGACCAAATCTGACTTCAATAAAAAGCCCGTTTTGTTTGTCCAATATACTCCCCCTCCTGTAACCCCCCCACCCTCCCTCCTCTCTCTCTCTCTTCCCATAACAGGTAATGCGTTGCCTTGACAAATGTTTTTTTGACTGTAAGAAAAACACGACGAAAGCAAAGTTATTAACTGCAAGCGGAGATAGAAGAGAGGGCGCTGTGAAGCAGGACTGATGATGGAGGGAGTGAAAAGAGAGAGAGGAGAGGGGGCACAGACTGATGGAGGGAGAGTGTGAAACATAGGAGAGAGAGGTAAAAAGGGAGAAGGAGAATGTAGCAGAGGGGAGGAGGAGGAGGTTGCAGGAGGTGCAGAAGGGAGGGTAAACAGTGCCCCGACCAGGCGGTTCGGGCGCTCGGAGCCTGGTACAGAGGGGTCGTCATCATCCCCCCCCCCCTCCAACCCGGCGAGGTCAGCTCAGCTATGCCGGCCTGACAGCTTCCGTTTGCTGTGTGCTCGCCGTTTGTTTGGATTCCCCCGGCCTTGCCTCGCCAGCAGCTTAACAACAGATGGCTAAAGAAGGCCTTCCATTCAGAGTGGCCGGGATCAGAGCGAGTACACAGGCTGCAGACAAAACACACAAGACGCGACACGCGCACGCATGCAAATGACATGGATCGTCAGAGTTGCACATGCTGCAAATAAGGCTGCTGCAAAACAGCTTCTTCATTTGCCCACCAAAAAAAAAAAATGGAGAGAAAAAAAATAGATTATGCAAACCACACACGGTGACAAGACGACGACGCGCAAGTGAGCACACACACACACACACACACACACACACACACACACACACACACATACATACAAACATGCAGCGTGTTGTCTGATTCTACCAAACAACTTCCCGGGATGATTAAATAACCCAGCAGATCTGAGTGAAAAGCGTTTCCGTCCCCGCGCCATTATCAAAAGGAATACTGTGTTTATTACAGCTTTAGTGCGGTGTAAACTCATAAACACCCTCCCAGAGTACAAGAGGAGCTGTCAGCTAAATATTGTTCCTCTCATGAGTCGCTCTTCCGCCTCAATTACGCCTTTCAACTTCACGGGCTCAGTATGATAAAGTGGCAGTAAAAATCATTCACATTAATACACCATTGTGCATCTGCTGCTAAAGGTAATTAAAGAAGTAAATGACTCATAAGAATAGACATATTAGCCGCAAAATGAAAGGCAACTGGGCTGCCTCATGAAAATATGTACCATTAAGATACTGCATTTTCATATTGGGGTAATCAGCTCCACTAGCCTGATGCTGATTTAATCCACTCCAGTGGAAAGTCTATCAGCGCACAGCCGCGTGTCACCGTCTACCCGCCAAGAGCCGGGCGTTTGGACTGCAGCGTTGCCTGTGAATGGCTCTACTAAAAGGAGGGAGGTCACACGCAGGCAAATCAGTCGGAGGAGCAGTCGGTGCTTCGGTGTCATTTAGAGGCAGATGGAGATGGAGAGAGAGATAGAGAGAGAGAGAGAGAGAGAGAGAGAGGGGGAGAAAATAAAAGTATGCGAGTGAGAGGAGGATAAAATGAGCTAAACAGAGAAGAGAGAAAAAAATAAAACGATCTGGGAATGATGCAGCGGGCAGATCTCAGCAGCCCGCCTCTCCCTGACCTTAGCTTTTTGTTCTGAGCATATGATGCCTCAGGATGCCCACCACTGAATACAGCGATCATATCCGTCAAGTTGATAAAGTGGGAGCAAGAGAGCAGAGGCGCGCCAACTGTGCCGGGCGCTTAGACGGACTGTTAGAAAACACGCGCCCCCCCTTCCGCCGATTGCCTCTGTGTTGGAAGCGTTGCATCACTTTGTAGCAAAGGGGGGGTGTTGTGCTTGGGAAAGTGGGTGCTTCCAAAAACCCAGCGTGAGACCTAGAATACTGTGAGCGGATTTTATCATGCGTGAATGATATTGTTTAGAATGGGAAGCTGGATCCGTTCTGGTCTCATAGACGAGAGGACTCAACATTATTGATACACCCGGGACGCCCGGTAAACCCCCCCTAAATCTTCCAATTTAGTTGTGGGGAATATAGATGAATGCGGTCGACGTGCGGCTATAGTATAGCGTCAAAGGAAGGGTTGGGGGGGAGCGATCGGTAAGTTCAAGCGCGGTCATGGAGCGCCGCGCTGCTCGGGGCCCGAACTGATGGCCCTGTGTTGTCAGCTGACCACTCTTCAGCCTCGGCGCCACGGGGCGCGTTGATTAACTCAGTGTGTGGATGCAAAAGTAACTCATCTAGATGAATAATCCCACTAATCAGTACGGCACACAACAAGCGTGACACTGCCCACAGCTAACCTTTGACTGTTCCCTTGAAGACTAGATTAGCAATGACATCCGGCCCGAAGAGCGGGCGAGCATCTTCTCAAAAGTGTCCCGTTTCATCGAGACACTAAAATCTAAAGAGGGTTTTTTCCGCTTTATGTACCTTGCATAAAACGAACGCACCCGTAGCCTTTATGGGAAGGCTTTGTGTGGTTTTTCCATTGTACATCTTTACCCAATGATGCTCACTGCCTTGAACCGTCCTGACCTGAGACCCAACACAACACGAGCTGCTGGGGGAGAATTCCCAGTCTGTGTGTGTGTGTGTGTGTGTGTGTGTGTGTGTGTGTGTGTGTGTGTGTGTGTGTGTGTGTGTGTGTGTGTGTGTGGAGCGAGAGTTCCTCGGAAAGGAGAGGATTTTCTATAAATCACAAGGCCGGTCCAATTGGCTATGGATTGAGTTGCAGCGGGGAGAGACAGCTCCCTGGGAATAGCAGTGTCTCTGTTGAAGTCATTCCAAGATGGGTAATATGATCCTGTGCCGCCAGGAATAAAGAAAGGGAAAAGAGAATAGGGAGGAGGGGAAAAAATCTGATCAGCTCCGGCCATAAAGAGGAGTAATCTTCAGCAGGGTCAGACACATCCCCCGTCATACTGGACTGTAATGTATTATAGTCTCACAGGCAGGTGATATGACACATGGTGGGCCCCAATTTTGTATTTTTTTTGGTGGTGGTGGTGGTTCAAGTGATTTTTTATATTCTAATTATTTTTAAAATCTTTATTGACATAGTAGGAAGATGTGGAAGGTGTATGAGAAAGCAAGGGACTGCCAATTCTGGTGCCAAGGAGGATGAAGACCCTCACTCGATCTTGGTAACGCGATGACATAATGTTCTGCATATGGCACGGCTCTACTCTACTCAACCTTTTTGGTTTTCCAATTAGCAAAAGCAGAGGTAGTACCTGGTACTTTCTCTTGTTACCGCCTCAGTCGAGGTTCCAAGCGAGCTGAGCCGATACTAGAACGAATCGTCACTAGCGCGACATCCTCCTGCACAAACCCATCATTTTCAAATCGAACTGGCGTCAATGGGGACCGCAGTTTTGTTATTCACTGGATGAAGATTTTTAGAAAATGTCAGCTCACAGCATTACGCCGTACAATTGACGAAGTGAAAAGAACCTGGTACCAAAGGTGAGTTGAGTCGGGCCGGGCCACCCGTTTAATGCAAGCATTAAACGGGACTTGAGAAGACTCAAGTGCCAACGGTTCAGCATTGCGTACAGCAATGCTGGAAACTGAAGTATTGCACAGCCATAAACTGTATGTTTATGATAGGATAACTGCTTTACATTACATGCACCAAATGTATTGAACACAACTACTCACAAAATGGCAGTGTGTAGTAGTGAGGGCCTGTACATGGCTACAAGTGGCAGCTAGTTAATCGCACAAAACGGTTTAATGTTACGCAATCATATCCAGTGCTGTCAATGTAGGTGTGCGTAAGTTTGTTTAGTTTAGTCAGAGACGCTTACTGCTAAATTATCGCAACTTCATCACTGTCATAGATTTTGGTTGATTAGTAACAGCAGGCGCAGACAGCAGTGCTACCTCCCACGCACCTTGTATTAATGGATGAAAAGTGGCACGGCTGGCGTTTTCCATGCATTTTTAGATGCAACATGTTAATGCCCCTTAAAGCTGCAGCCAACTTACATTAACTGTCAACTGTTCAGAAGTGAGCATCTGAGGCAGGGAATGAAAGCAACAGAGTTAAAGGAAGAGGTGGGACTTCTGGGAAATGATGGCAGCACTACCAACACAATTAACACCCATTTAATGACAAATCCATGCTTTTGAGTTGCTCTCCGTTGCTTTCAGGCAACAAGGGATCCATCAACAGTCCCACTAAAGATAAAATCGTAGGCCATCAGAAGTACTTGGAGCCACATCCACAGTTCACAATTCCGTGTGTTTATCGACTAACAACTCGTGAAATAAGTCCTTTGGGCGTAAGCACTTTTCCAAACCACCTCGAGCTTAATTAACATGCGGAGTGCAGTGCGGAGGCGGAATTGGCCGCCCTCAATCTGCCGGAGCCACCTTCAGCTTTAGGCGCTGAGACCTGCAGGCTGCAGGCTTCAATAAATGTCGCGGGAGAAGATGATCACAACTCAAATTAAGTTATGCGCTAAGCTTGAAGGGCTTACATAAACATGTGACGGAAATATTAAACGGCGACAAACCGGCGTAGTAGAAAAAACTATGGCTAAAAAATAAAAAACATTAAAAAAACAGGCCCTGATGCAACTTGAAAACCATTTGAATTAGTGCAATTGTGTGAATAATTTGTCCAGATGTTGAATTTTCATTGACTGAACATTGCATATATACAATAAATCACCATCACCCCCCCCCCCCCCCCCCGTTTCTTTCTTCTTCTTCTTTGTTTCCAGAGAGAGGCACTTAGCAGCAGTTGGTGTGAATAAGAGGTAAAAGTAAAATGCAGGTGGCAGAAGTAGCCCAAACAACAAGCTCTGCAGGAACCAAGGGCATGTGGGCTATAGAGCTGCTGGGGCGGTGGGTGGGGTGGGGGGGAATGACAGACTGCTGTTCAACTCCATTAGCTGCTATGTGAGAGGGGTGCATCTAGCAGCACACGACCTGTGAAGAATCTTAGATCTCACTCTATCTTGGAATGGGGATTGCCGCATTAATTCTGGGAAACTGTAATCTCTCAAGCAAATCAAATTACTCTCATTAAGCGCAAGAAGAAAACTGCCTCTGTAATAAGTATGTATAAAAACTATTTATTACCAATAATCACCCCTTTAATATGAGCCGGCTTACAACGGCTTTTATTTTTGCTGATTAAGTTTAAAAATGGGGGAAACAAGGAAGGGCACATGCTCACGGACGCGTAGACGGTGCTCACACACACACAAGCAAACACACACACACACACACACACCTACACTCATACACACCTCATGGAGTTTATGAGAGTGGTTGATACAGTGATTAAAGGGGAGGGTAGAGGGACACAGTGCTTGAGGGCCTTGGAGAGGACGTGCCTCGCCTAGTCATAAAAACACACCTCTGTCTTTAAGCCAGCACCAGAATCGCTCTCAGTGGGTTCACTCGGAGGTGAACCGCTAAAAGGATTTACATGCAAAGCAGCACATGTCATCGCCCAGACAGCGCGCCTGCACACGTAGCGTTGCACCGCGACTTGGCATGCGCCCGCTGACCGCCGCATATTTGCAGCGGCGTGTGAGGTCGATGGCCCGACCCGGCAGCGGCCGCGGCGGCTCTCTGATCAACGCCGTTTCTGGAATACACACAGCTGCTGCAGACTTCTTTTTTTCTCCTTCCTTTGCATAATTTGTGTACCTACAAGCCTAACCACTCCACCAGACAGCCTGCAGTATGTTAATGGTATGCATTATGCTTTTTTTATGAACAGTAAATAAAGCTAAATAGCATTGTGGGTTTGATGACTCTGGTGGGAGGTGAAGTCTTTGCTCTTCTTCCAGGATATGACATCATTCCACAGCGCGCAGGCTGCCAACTATAATTGCCCTGCTGGTAAATGGAAGAGACGCAGATGTCCTCCAACACCGTTTCTACTATTTGATTCTTTATTCACATAAACCAATTAATTATATTTTAAAAAAAGAAGCTAAAAGACAGTTAACAAAAACACATCAGAATGGGTGATAAAAACGATTCGCCTCTACAAAATCAATTAGGACTGAGGGTCAGTGGGTCATTCATTTACTGGTTCGGCATAATTACCTGTTTTTCTTCCCCCTCATTTACTTCTTTGTTCATCTGGGACACGGATGTCCCCGCAAACCAAAAGAACGCAGTTTTTTTTTTTTGATTATTCAAATTAAACATCGATTCCTGAGAGAAATCGTCGTCAGACTACAATGCCGCCAAAGCTAATATGCTCCAAAAACAAACTCCCCCTGAAGCAAAACGAGGGGATTCCATTAGATGTCAGCCTACATACTGTACATTTCCATTTGACTCGCCCCAATCAGGTAGGGAAATAAATAAATTAAACACAGGATCAAATTAGAAATCACCGTTTGATCTCGTGAAATATGAATTATGATGACACTGTGCCTCCGTCTGATACGAGGGCTTGGCAAGAGGACAGGTTGCGGCAGCGCTGTTGCCCCGTGGCTACGAATCTCTGCCGGTGCTTCTTTGACTGTCTATCAAAGAGGCCCGTCTGGTGAAAGCAAAGGAGTGGGATCATGGCTGACTGCAGACGTCCCTGTGAAGGCATTTATACACTGCATTGCTCCTATATTAAGTAAAAGGTGCTGGTGTTTTAACAGGCAGAAGCATTTATCATGTTCCAACACATAAAAGCAGACTCGGTTAGTCTGCAGAATATCACATTAACACTTTGTAAACATCCACCCGTGAAGACAATTATTTTGATTGCAAGACTCTTGTGAGGCGTTTCTTCTCCCTCTTAAACATCTGGTTAAAATATGGTTGCAAGTGCTGGCTTCCTGGCTCCCGCTCAGGTGGTTAAAATGGACTGAACACATACTGTACACGTATTAATAGAGTGGCGGGTAACTTTCATCCCCCCTTCCTCTCTAGTTTACTTTTTTCCCTCTTTTTAACCACACTCTGTAGCGAGTCAGCGAAAAGGCAGGAGCTGTGGCTCCCCACATCGCACCTGCCAGGAAGTGATCCTTTTCTCTCCAGCCAGAGAGGCTGCTGGGATACGCCGGGACACACGCCGCTGTCGTGTTTAGCCCGATGCCCCTACGGGCAGGGCAGAGGTACAGAGGAACACACACTTTTTCATTCATGACTTGTAGAGCGAGCAAAGACCTGGAATCGAAGCACATGTCTGTGGGCAAAACGTTACATTTAAGGGACTTAAAGTACTCCTTCCCCCAGAAAATGAATTTTATATATATTCATTACTCGTGTTACCTTGAACTCTTGAGGAAAACGTAGTTTTTCTCGCACACAACTTGTGCAGTATAATCCAAGTCTCACCTCGGACTCACACGAATAAATATGTTTATGCGGAAGATACACGTGTTTTGGGAAGTAGTGAGAATAAATAAACGAATAAGACTTGGATTACACTGCAGGAGCTACGTGAGAGTATGTAAACAGATTTGATGTAGTGTTGCTTGTTGCTTGTTTATGTGGCGGCCATTTACTTCAATACTTTTCTCCTTTTTTTTGAATCTCCGCCAAGAGGATCATGCGATCGGTCACGTGCGTGCGTGCGTGTGCACCTGTGCATCTGTCCACAGCTAATCTTGTTTTCTGCTGCAGCAGTCTGCGTTGTATTTTGGGTGCCCGGTTAGAGCCGCATGCTCAAGGACCTCTCGTGTTTGCTGTGACTCAGACTTTCCCAAAACACCTTTTATTGCCTGTTTTCTGCTGCCATTGACCACCTGCTAACTCCTCGCTCACTACTAAGTCTTAACCGGCCCCCGTTGCTCTGGGGCTCACTTTTACTGTTTTTGGATGGTGTGTTAGGCTAACTGCTAGCAGCTAACGTAACTACCAGTGCACACACTGCTGTGCCTCGACGCATCTGTCGGGCAGAGGGCTTTGCAGGTTTCATTTAGTTTTTGGCAAAGATTGCATGAAGTGTAATAGACGATGACTTCGAGCCGACTGCCTGCACACATAGCTGCTTATTATTGAGTTTGAACGGATTGCGTTTTGCGGCCCAATGGTGTTTAGACGGGGACATCTGCATTCTATCGAACGCACCTTTCTAGTTCCTCTATTCACTGAGGTGGCATCGAGAAAAACAAAGTATTCTTTAAGAGTTCAAGGTAACACGGGGTGAGTAATTGACATACAGATGGGTCATTTTGTGGGTGAAGTATTCCTTTGACTCTACGATGAACCATATCAGAAACATGTGCTGGTATTAAAAACCATCTTGTTTTGCTGCATGTGTTCTTGGTTGTGCAGTGAGCCAGACAGTCGCGGAGAGGCCTCGGGAGAAGAACAGAGCACAGGCAATTGCGATAATTGACCAAAATGCTGCTACCACTGGGTCCCCGTCCCCTCACCTCCAAATCCCAGCGGCCCCGTTTTCAATTTAACACGGGAGTTGACCAGATTTCACTCATTGCAGGGCTCAGGCACATCTTTGACACTTTTACATTAGAAGCACAGCGTCCTACTGATTAAAAAACCTTCCCTCTGCCTCCCTCCATCTCCTGCTGTATGGCGAGAGGTAATGTGAGATGGGTGTCCATTTCCTGTCCCTCCTTCCCCCCCCAAATCAACCACAAATAACTCGCAGCCTCCTGCGCCTATCTTGATTTCACTCCAGAAGATAAGGACACCATTTATTGTTTTCATTGAGCTTGAGTGCAAAGACAGAGAGCACGCAATTACTCTCGGATCGAGATAAATACACCACAAATCGCTAATTCAATCCGTCTTCGATGCCGGTGCCGTTTTGAAGGGGGGGGGGGGGAGATATCAAAAAGATCACACTGTGAAACCGGAGTCTGGTGGTGCGATATCGGCTAGAGACCCCATCAAATTGAGAAGAAAAATCTAACTGTAACTTGAGTCAGAATTCCCCTTGGAGAGGCAGAGAGCCGGTACAATATGGCTGTGTGTTAGCGCGCTTTTATTCGCCTCCTTGAGAGCTCCGACAGAAATGGATTCAAAAGAGAACGGACTAAACGTGCATCACAATTTGGCCTCTCGGACGACGACGACGTGACACAAAAGGAGAGCTGAAAATGAATTTGCAGAGACGCATGTGCGGAGTGCAGCGCTGCCCCCGGTAGAGCCGGCGTGGTGGCTGAGGAGTATTTACTGATGTGGTTATCTTGTCCTGTGACAGGCAGGACCACTCAATCAGCCAGCGGTGGCTGGGCTCAGGCAAGCGTTACGCACACGTCCCCCCCCCCCCCCTATGTACTTCTGGGGAGGAGGCATCAGCCAAGCCAAATCTGATCAGCAAATGCAGTTCCCCTGTGCCACGGCAATCTGAGATGAAGATGATATTATGTGGAAGTGAGCAAAGTGATGGAGACAGCACCGGGGGAAGCAGGGAACGACAGAGAGAGGGAGAGAGAGAGAGAGGGAGAGAGAGAGGGAGAGAGAGGCGAAGGTGGAAGCTCCTCTACAGTCCGGCTTCTTAAAGGCAAAGTGCCTCGCTGGTGCGTTTTAATAAGAACCACGTGCCTCTCGCATCACTCCCTCTACCAGATCAAAGAGCCGAGCATTTGTATGCTGGAGACGGACCTCACCTTAATTATAAAAACTTGAATTAAAAAATAAAAACTTTGTCCATCCGGTGGAGTTACATTCCAATTAAAAACACAATCCTGGCAGAGACCGACTGACAACTCTAATGATTCCTTTTAAAAAATTACTGGCATGTATATGTTATTAAAAGGTTAGGAGAAATTAGCATTTCGCGACAAGGAAAAATAAATACAGTGTTGAGTGTGCAGATAAGAGCTCAGTAATTAGGAGTGGTGGGAAACATTTGAAGAATAAACCTGGACGAGTGTGCTTCTTTCCCTGTTGCCCTAAAGATATTTTACATTATTCAATCCAAAATACCATCTTTCTGATTCTAACTTCTCTCCTTTTTTTGCATGTTAATGTTTAATAAGAGCCCTTGGCCATCTATGGGCACAATTATTAGATATCCGCAGAGAGAAATTGAAAAATGAATCACACTCTCAATTTTGTACTTCTCTGATCCATTGGAAAGGGCTCTAAGAGCTGCGGCTTCTCCGCCTGTCACCGTCTAAACACGATCAACCCGCTGCCCGAGATGGGTTGCTGCTGCAACGGAGACAATTGCATCAATACGGCAATTAACTGATTTTTCACATGTTGGCGCTCGTCCCATCACACAACTCTTTATAAATAAGCCTGTTGTGAGTGGCGATGATAGCGGAGATCTCCCCGGCCTGACGTACAGCAATAGAAACTTTTACACCTAAGTGACGTGGACGTGCAGACAGCAGGGACATATCGCTCTGTTGGCCCTGAGCACATGCTGTTAGACGACACATTCACGCGCTGCCACGCTCCCCGAATTTCATATAGTGTCCTAATAGGATGCATATTCACTGACAACAGTTGCAAATACTAAATTGCTCAGACCAGGTGCAGTTTCCCATCCATACGACTCAATTATCCATGCATAGGCCCTGTAGGTTCTCAATAATCCTTGTTTTGGCCCTCGCCATAACTGTATGCAATCTATGCTAATACAACGTACCGGGTGTAAAATATGCTAATGTGCAGACAAAACGGCATTAAGTTTATGGTTGACAGGGGGATGTATTCCACACTATCAAGTTTCCTAAGTGGCAATTTCAGCTTTTGAAAGGCGCGTATACAATAAGGTATTATGCAGAGTGATGACTAAAATATTACAACTGCTTAAATACTGATGTCTGAATTCTGTGTCCCGTACCTTCACTACAGCTGTTTTACCAGGCGATAACATTCTCACGCACACATGTGGATCAAAATATTTATAATATAAATAGGAAATGTTTTACCTTTCTTCATTTATTCTGATCTACAAAAGCACTGCCATCAATCAACACAGCAATTATTATTACTATTTACTGATGAGACAAAAGTCAACGTAATGCATGATTGCAGCTGTAACCTTTATATATATATATATATATATATATATATATATATATATATATATATATATATATATATATATATATATATATATATATATATATATATATATATATATATATATATATATATATATATATATATATATATATATATAAGTGAGGTTTAATTTATCCATGGGAAAGGTGACAAAGACTCATTTGATCTTCAGCAGTGGTAACTTTGTAGCGGATCCGAATGATAGATTTGATTCGACAGAAGCCGGGATAACCGAGTCTGAATTTTTGCAAATCCGACTAAAATGGAATATTTAATAGCGTTGCTTTATGTGCACACTGTGTGGCGTCTTGAGAGGGGAACCCTATTAACTGTTACACCGTCGAACGGCCCAATCGGCCCGAACAGGCACTGCACTAGTTAAGAAAAAACAACTGATAGCAGTGACTTGCCAAACATATCAAGCGCTAATACTGTAGCCTAGTCTAAGCTAATGTGGCCAAATTAACTCGAAATTCCAGTATCATTAACTAAAAGTAAACTAGATTAGAGTTTCCTCTGTATTGATTCAGAGCACCTGCGGGTCATCTGAACACACTTTACCTGTTGTGTGCGGTGTGCAGACTCAACACTCGTACGGTGTACAGCAGCGTGCTCTGATTACTGCCGATCGTTCGTCTCTTTCTATCCTCGGGCAGTAAAATCACAAATCAAAGTAAAATTCAGAAAACCACTGCGGTAGCAGCAACCAGCCAAAAACAGTTGACTGTGCCTTGGCACAGAACCCAGCTCGGCTAAACCGGTTGATAAATTGTTACCAGTATCCCGGTTTTATGAGCGTCCATCTGAGAGACATTACTTGTGTTCTGTGTGTCTGAGAACGAGACGAGTGATGGATCTTGCGTGCTCTCCATCTGCCTCCCAGTGCACTCCTGTAGGACTTACTCAATTTCCTTCTATTATGCTTCGAACTCGACCCCCCCCCCCCCCCCATACCGACACACACGCACACACGCACACACACGTGCGCACTCAGAGAGCCCCCGGACAGAATGGCCTCCTCCCTAAACAACTCTTTCTTTAACATCTGCCCAGAAGCGGCACTGCTGCCTTTTGTCCACTCGCTGTCTCCTTAGGCATGTCATCCAGCTCTAATCAAGCAAAAAATGGTCATAAATATTTCTTTCTGCTAGATTTCACATTCACATTTCACGCAGGGACATGATATTTCCCCCCTACCTCCAGGGAGTACCTAATGCAAAAAAACAGTTACTTATATTCAAGGCTCATGTTCCTTCAGTCAAATGTAGGACATATTCCCCCGCTTGCAGGGAGGAAGAAAAAACAAGGGAAATAAAAAGGAGGGGGGGAGAGGAGAAAAGAGGAGGGGGGGGAGGCATAAAGGACTGTCTTATTTTCTGTGCCATTTACTGGCTAGTACTTTCACAGCCATCCCATTACATCATGTCAAAGATTGTAAACAAGCAAATAACAACAGCGCATCAGAGACCACAGCGAGGGAGCGGCACACGCTGTCCTGCTCCGGAGGTCTCTCTCCAACTGAGGAGGGAGAAAACATTTGTTTTTTTTTACTGTCCATTTAAATAATATATATCTTCTTTTTTTTTTCCTCCTTTTTTTTTTTAGTAGGAGAAAAAGGTTGCACGAGGATTTATACGAACCATTGTCTCTGGCCCGGCGAAGTATTTATGGCACATGCCATTCACGGGACGCGGAGGTGCCATCACTGTTATTTATGACGAGACATCCCATCACGGCATATCATTCTCTAAATGGTATACAGCTATTCGCCGGTGAACGCCGACCTGTGCCATTTTTCTCTCAAATAGAGGCCATGTCACTGCTGAGCGCGCAGGGGGGGTTGTTATTAATCACTGATACATACTTTGATGGGTGAATACATGTCAAACAATCAAATTTACTCTGAGAGACCTGTACATGGTGTGGCTGTCCGCGCATATTTACTTCAATGAAGGCTCATTTGATCACCGGCACCGGCCGTTTGTCATATTCCACCGTGTAAACTAAAAAAACAGAGCTGTCAATTTTTTTCTCTCTCCCCTGTATCACAGAAAAGGTATATACACACTGGTGCTGTTATGATGACGGAAATGCCATTACCTTGACATTGGTTGAATTCGATATCAAATAATAATTGTATTAGTATATTATTTTCAACTTGAGTCCTGGAGCGACATTGCCCAAAACAGTTATGTGTCTATCTTGATATTTTAATGGTGGCCGTGGTATCACAATGTAGGAGGTTCTGTGATATGTGCTATAAAAACATACTGTTCATCATTTAAAAACATATCAAACTATATGTGAAACCAAAGAAACACTATCAATAATGGGATTGAACTATGCAAATTATTCATTGATTAATCAAAAAAATCTATTTAAAAGGTCCCATATTGTAGAATATGAGATTCCCACGTCTTCTTTGTTAATAAAGTGCGTCTACTGTAGGTGCTAATTAATACTAATAAAGTATGAAAATGCTCAATCCATGGAAAAAATGCTCACAGACAGTTTTTAGACACTGTGTCTTTAAACGAGCCATCGGGACTTTGGTACGGTTGTGATGTCACAACTACTAGTCAGTAGAAGTGTCACTAAACTCTGTGTCGTTGAGACACACACACACACACAGACACACACAGACACACACACACACACACACACACACACACACACACACACACACACACACACACACACACACACACACACACACACACACACACACACACACACACACACACACACACACACACACACACACACACACACAGAGAGAGAGAGTCCCCGGCTGCAGTGACACTATGAAGACGGCGACTGCGCAGATGTGGAAGACCTAAAAACACTGACCAATCAGAGGAGACTTGGCTTTTCGAGAGGGTGGGCTTAAAGAGACAGGCGCTAAATCTTAGCGTTTCAGAAAGAGGGTGAATACAGGTTCATTCAGACCGACAGTACGAGAACATCAATGTGTTTCTAAATAGTAAAGGCTGCAAATGACTAATTATATCTACGACTATCACACTACCATCCAGCAGTGCTTTTGTGATTGCGTTGTGTTTTCAGTTTACGACTAATTAATATATATACAACTATACTATTAAACTCGTCATTTTTACCAGGCTGGATTTTCAGTTAACTGAACTAACTTCAGTGAAAAATAAAGTAAAAGGCGAGGAAAAATAAAAAATCTTAAGCCACTGTATCCCAGTTTCATCAGCTCACCTGTTTAAATCTACTCTTTAAGCCTGAGTCCTCTTGGAGCTGAGGCATGGTGTGTGTGTGTGTGTGTGTGTGGGGGGGGGGGGGGGGGGGGGCACAGTTGTCTCAGGATGCACTGGGGAGCAATATGTGCAGTCTGCGAGCTAACAAACGGTAGCAGGTGGGAAACAGGCGTTTTGCTACCATCACATCACCTAGCTCCACATGGAACCCCCCCCCCCCCGTCACCCAGCCTGGCCCGGGAACTGCAGGCTGACGCCAAGAACCAACTCGGATGTCTATTACCCGCATTGTGTCAAGAGATTATGAATAAAATATAAAAGCCGGGCTCTCCCTACAGGACTTTCACATTAGCCTGGCTGCGCAGGTGATGCCCCTCAATGCATACATGTATACAAGCAAGTGCACACGCATTGACCTAAACATTGACGCATGCGCCGCACGCACGCACACATCGACGCTTTGCATGCGCATACACATACACAACGTTCCAAAAAAGATGCCTTAATCTGCAACAAGGATTACGGCTTATTGAAACAAATAAGTGTTTTAAGAGTGAGACAGTCCCGGTTTCAATTTCAATAGCTCATTTAACCCTTATCTGCCCGAATCCTTGGGGTCCATTCTATGTTAATTGGATCTACATTGCACTAGCATTGGGGGTGTTAACAAGCACAGCCTATGAATATTAATTACCCTGAAGTTTTCTGCACAGGAAAGACTTCACTGATACATATTAATTCTGTGAAGTTTTTTAAAGTAGCGCTCTCATTAAAAATGAATAGGCCATGCGCTCGAATGTTTTCCCAGGAGGAGTCGTGCATCCTTAAGTCTATCCCTAATAAATTGGGTCAGATTGGCTATCCTTAAAGAATAGCTTCTCCACAAAACGGCATTATTATTCAACTGAGTGTAAACATTCCAATCGGGTGAAGAAAGCTCTTTCTTTTTTTCTTTTCTTGCTGGAACAGTGTTTTGACAATGGCTATTAAAGCCAGTCATGTCTGAGCGCGTACTTTCCCAACCACAGTCTCCCGAGGCCCTGTTAAAACGGTTACTTATTTACAACACTAAACACACAAGTTGTTCAGCTAAACAGCGCAAAATTACTCTGTGTGTGAGGGTTTTGTTTGTGTGTGTGTGTGTGCGTCTTGATGTGGCGCGTTCAGAGGCAGTTGTTGGCACTACTTTAAATAAAACATTGAGGATGCATTAGTCCTCCTGCTAGGCGAGGCCTCTCTCTAAGCCACTTAATACTGAACTGACGCGGACGTGTTTCCCTGTCTGCCTCCAGCCAGCTGCCTCAGACACCTGCTCAAAGTTTAGAGTTGCCCACTCTAGAGCCATCAAAGACCATCCGGGGCGCCACACACAATGAGAGCCACTTCAGTGTTCCCTAATGATACCCGCATGCGCTTGCATCATTTACACGGGAGGGCGTTTTTGTATACGTGCACACACGTCTTTGAGAGGTTTCCTCATCCACACATTCTCCGCTGTATCAGACCTTAAAGACGGAGGAATTGGGGCCAACATCATATGGAACCCTCAAGAAGCCAGAGGGTTGTTGAGGGTTGATTACAAATGTACGACACTTCTTATTGGCCATCTCACTGCTGCGCACTCTTGAGCATGTGAACCAGACTTCCGCCAAAACTGGACTAAAATGAAGATATTACTGGATTATCAGCAGAGTATTTGACTATATGAAAAGTAGTAATAACAGTTAAAAAGGATCTTCAATGACTAACACTAGGGGGAAGTAATACGCTAGTTCAGCGTCTAGTCTGTCCAACCCAAAGAAGAAGGAGACTTCCGCCGGGTGGGCGAGCTAACTTCCGGTTAGCTTCCGGTTAACCCTAAGCTAACTTGAATGGGGATAAAACAATTCACCTGCACGGCTTTTCTAGAATTACCAAATGGTATCGGACCAAATGAATCAAATTCAGATAGTGAAATGAGTCATTTCCTCGGGGTTGTGATGGACAAAAATTATTTATCGACCGTTTTACAGCCACAACAGCAAAATAACTGGGAAATAAATCTCATAAATGTATCACCGTTTGTATCATGGAAACTTTTCGAGATCGTTTTATTGCCCGAGTTTCTCAGCGACTGTCCTCAGATGTAAACCTCAGTTTTCACCCAACTGGTCAGCAATCAGATTTGTCCCCTTCCACCAACTATGTTTCTTAGCCGGCACCGACATATTTCCAATGTTGCTTTAAAGCTACTATGTTATATAAGGAATCTGCTCGGTGATGTGATGCTGGTGCCTTTACAGGCTTGTTTGTTTGTTTAGCTGGCGCTTGATGGCAGAGTCAGCGGACTGTAGACTGTGAGCACAGGCTTTTTTTTAAATCACTGTGTGCTTATGATTGAACTTTCTACAAATTGCCTATTGTTTAGCTGTCCATCTTTGGCATGCAAATATGCACACTACAACCTGATTGACACTCCAAATGATTAGAAATTCATCTCTTGGGTTAACCAGCTGAACTCTGTGGAACAACCAGCCTGTGTCGGACCCTCTCCTTATTATCATTGTATTGATTGCCAACCAAAATCAGAGAGTTGGGAAGATATTTGGGAGTTTACTTTTACTTTTGGTGTTTCGGAGTTGACTGAAATCATCACAAACGACACATTTATTTTCCATGGTGTGACCATTGTCGTACTGGCTTAACTAGATATAGGAAACCGGTTTACTTGCTTCTTTCATGTTTTAGAATTCAGGTTAATCCTTATGTGTGTAATCAGTTTGTTTTCATAACTAATTAGAATATAGCAGAATTCATGTAATTCAAATGAGAAGAACCTGTGGAGTGATTGGAGCGCCAGCTCAGCTGTTGGAAACTAAGTGGAACGATTCGAACGATTCTTCGAACAGAAGAGCAAATCTAACAAAGTCCATCTTTGATGGCGTGAACAATGTTACGTGTGCGTTGTGTTAATCAAAGGCGATTGTGTGTAAAACCTGTCGGGGCTCCAGAGAGAGCCGTGTGAAGTCTGATGAACTGCCTCGAGTGACGTCATTTGAGTCAGCGTCCATTGAGGCATGAAAACTACTAAGTTTTGAAAATAAAAAGAAAAAAACATTAGCAGCTCCTAGCATAACACACTCGAATCTCCGATTGGAACTGTCTGCAGTTGCATTGCATCGTGGGTAATGTAGGCGCCAGGTTTTGACAAGGAAGAAGAATATATAGAACAGAAACATCTGACAATGTTATAGAAGTGCAATGCTAAATCTGTGGCAATGTTTTCACCAAACTATAAAGGAGAACCTGTGTTCCTAATCCTGGGTGGTGGCTATCACGTTACTGTAGAAAGTATAACAATCACATTACTCAGACGCATGTTAAAACGCTCTCCGCTTCCTTTTCTTTCTCGCTGGAAAGAGACGTGAGGCGAGCTCCTGCGATCCCCCTCCTGCTGCCCACATAAGCAGGGTGTGTAAACAGGATGTCGACCCGAGCAACAGTCAACTATTTTAAACTATGGCTTTGGCACACATGCGACCCCGCGCTTCATCTCTCTTCCCGGTCGGAGAGCGGCGGCTGGAGGTAGACTCAACAAAACGGATGAGTTCATGCGCTGGCTGTCTTGGAAGGCATCCACAAGACAAAGGAGAGGTGCTGGGTGGTTTACCTCCCAAAACCTCGCTAACAAAACCGGGGTGACAAAAGGATTCAGAGAGTTGTACCGAGACTCAACAGATTTCTTTCTCTGATAAAAATGAAATGTACGGAGCTGTGTTTAAAAAGCAATATGATTCAAGAGGAGCTTAAGCCGGAGTGAAAACAGTCGTGATATTTCCAGTGACACAGGCGTTGTTTTTTTTTCCCCCTTTAATAATTATCCCCCCCCCCCGACATAGCAGTGTTCAATTTTCACCTCCATCTGTGTGATTATTAATCAGATCACACATCAATTGCCAGAACCAGCAAAGAAATTCAGCCTGTAATAAAACTGTCATGTGCTGTGGTATAAAGACAGATGTTGCCAGTTGTGTGATAACATAATTAAACTGTTCAGTGAGGGATTCCATAAAATTATTCAAATTGGACGAGCACTATCATTTTACCAATAAAGCAATTTAGGGCAATATGCAGTGTCATAACACTGATGTTATCCTCTCCGCCAGATTTTCCAATAAGTTGGAGCCGGTGCTGGGCCTCCTGTGACAATATGAACAGTATACATGAAGATACCTGAGAGCTGGGAGAGACGGAGGAGCGTGTGCGCAGGGAGAGCGCGGGGGGGACTCGGACACTCTGCGGACGCACGCTTGCACGACCTGCATACGCGCGAGTGGGTTAGACGGCGAGCGCACGTTCAAAAACGGATAACGCACCGATATCAGTCATGAAGCACCCGGATCAAAGATGGAGTTATTACACGTGTCAAATATTCACTGTTACACCCCCCCCTCCTTCAGTCTGACCATCAGCCCGTAACGTGGTACTGGACGCCATAAACAAGCGGGCCCTGCGCCTCTGGGCCTCCATTTATGTCCGAGCCACGCATGTGTTTATATGTGTACTGCACACCTGCGTGTGTGTCTCTGGGTGTCCCTAGCTCTCGTCATAGAGCACCCCCGCCCCCCCGAAGCCGAGCTCGGCGACGGTGGCAAAGACGTGCATTTCCACCTTCTCAAGCCTCCACGAGGGGCCGTGTAAGTCCTGCATTATGCAAACAGGAAACCTGCGCCCGCTCAGCTCTTTCTGTGGCCACCGTTCTGCGTGTCACTCTCTCCTCTCTGCAACACGCAACGCGACGGACACCTCTACCACGCGGGCAGAGAGGAGGAGGAACAGTGGAGACATAATTGGCTGGCCTTATCTTGCGATACGTAACAAAGATTTAAAAAGGCGCTTGATGGACAAAGCAAGACTTTATGGATGTGTGTGCAATAAAAGAAGATTATTCATCCCCCTGTTTTGTTTCTTATTCTGTTGAGATGCCGTTGGGTTGATCTGCACAGCATCGCTGAGAGGAAGAGGCAGCCGGGTGTTTTAGAAATCTCTCCAGCTTGATTAAAAGGGCTCTTCTAAAAGACAGGAAATTAATATTTTATGCTCGGTTGCATCAGTTGAACCAAATATCAAGTGAAGGAATGTATTGCACGGTTAAACGTGTGAGATGTTATGAATGCTTTGCAGAAATTGACCGAATATCTCACAGGAGGAATGCGTGTCGAGAGGTTGCTGAAGACAGCAGCTGCAAAGTGAACGCAGAGTCCCCCCCCCCCCACCCCCCCACGTCGTTGTTGTCACCGTGTGTTTGTGCGACTGCCACAGCAACACAGCTTCCTGTTGCAAAATCATTTCAATCACAAAACAGGTTGTTGCACAAACACCCCTCTTTCATGCTGTTGTTTGTGTTGTGTTTGCTCTCCTGCAGTATCTTCACTTCCTCATGAGGATAACGTTAAAACCACAACTTCTACAAAAAACACACACAGAGAGAATAAACACACTCGGGTTCTGGGGCAAAAGAAAACAACACATATGTTATGAAAAAAAGATGCTATATTCATGCATCTAAAAAAGGGAGATGCTCATATATTATACACAAGCAGCTGCAGACAACTGAGCGCAGGCTGGAGAAAAAGAAGAAAACTACAGGACGCACAACAAAAGGTTTATAAGGAACTAACCGGTTACGACACAACCGATATCACTTTGAGTTCCTCAAAAAGTGAAATGTGCGTCGCGTCCACAGCAGAGGAAAGAAGAGAGACCTTCTTCTCATCCTCCCTTCTGAACAAACAATAATTGATTTACTAATTTGATTTACTAATAGAGATGCTTAAATCAAGCTTATGGTCCACTTCCCCCAAATCTGACTAGTCCACAAGATGAATTCCCCTGTCAGGATCAAGATGATCAAACAGATTACAATTATTTCATCCCCCATCTTTATTAATGAGGACTGTCTTTTATAGTTATGTTCCCTAATAAGAATAAATGATATGCCACTGCCAGGTTTGTTGTTGCCCGCTCACTCAGGGGACTCTCGCACATTTGCGCTTTGAGTCGGGGGAAGATTTTTAGATTGATTTCTGCATCACCTAAAGGGTGGGGGCGGGGGGGGGGGGGGGGGCGGGGGGTAATAGCATCTTGGATGTTGTGGAGAACAAAGAATGCAGCAAAAAAACTTCGGTGTGTCAGTTAGAAGCGTATTAGTGCGAGCTGCAAATAAAAAAACTTAAAAGACAGACTGTGAAATGCCACAAAAGTAAAAAAGTTATCAAGTAATTGAGCGGAGATCGTAATGCCCCGAGGACAATTAACATGGTTCATGGTGCATGAGTGAAAATCCCGGGTTAGTCTAATGGGAGAATAAAAAGACTGCCTGCCTTTTCCCAGTAACACTACCCCTGGTAAGTAGCCTATCAGAGCTCAGCGCCGGGGAGCCGTGAGTGAGACGTCTCTCTCCTCCGTCCCCATCCGTGTGCCATTTATCACACGCAACAATTAATACGCCTCCCTTCTGTTTCAGCTCCAACCGCGGGCCACGGAAATTAACCGCTGGATTTGTTCAAAAAGGCGTGAAGCAAAAAAATAGCGCTCGCTATTTACCGCGGCAGAGAGCGGAGGGCAGAAAAATGCGACTGTATTGGGGAAGGAGAGAGCTGCTCGTCTCGCCTTCCTATTAAATGCCAGGGCAGGTCCTGCAGAGTAATAGCTCTTTCTGGATGACTAGCAAACAGGGGCCACGGCTGGCTCGAGTCTGGCAGAGGGGGGGGGGGGGGGCTTTATTTCCATCCCTTCTTGGTGTCAAGTGCACATCCATGACACTCTTCTCTCTCCCCCTCTGTCTCTGTGTCTCTCTCTCCCCCCTGTGTCAATTCATCAAACAGTTGTAACCCGGTTGTCCTCGTGGAGCGAATCAGAATGTGCCCCTGGCTGAAGCGCGAAGGGAAAAGTCAACAGGAATTAAGTTTCAGCGCAACTGTTTACTCAACTGTGGCCCGGCAGTTATTGAAATCTTATCCATGGTTTTGTGTGAGTACTGCGGTAATGAATTCAGTATGGCTGTGATTTTCTCCCCGACGACATGCTCATTTTGAGCTGGAAAGAGAATAAAAGACGAGTGGGAGGTGGGAGTCTGGTAAGGCCCGAAGAACTAAAGCACTGAGAGCGAGGAGCGCGCTGACAAAAACGCCTTCTAATCACTGACCGGGCTTCTTCCCTCCGACACTGTCCCGCTTAATACCCAGAACAAAACGTGATTAACGGAGGCGCTCAGCACGTACTTCTGAGATGACGGCATCTTGGCCTGCGCTGCATGTTTGCCCCTCGTACATCTCTCTAGTCTACAATGAAAGAAAAAGCCCGGGTAAAGAGGGGGAAATAATTAAAACATATGACTAATCACAATGTAAAAGTAATCACTTATGAGGTCATGTTACTTACTATTCAAGTGATACACTTGAAAATTAATGATTTTGCCTTATGATAAAACGTACCGCATGTGCACAAGCGATTATCGCTGCGTTGACCCGCGTATCACATCAAGTGAGATGTCACAACGCTGAGCTGTTTGTGAGGAATGCGTCGTACTCTGGAATGAGATATGAACGAACCGGCTGGTTATCATCAGTTCCGACAACAGAGCCGAGCATCCCGAGCGTCACAATATCCCATCGTCCCCGATTGTCATGACAATTCTGCTGAGAGATGGTGACTGATAATGGCGAATTATCGCCCTCGCCTCTATATGTTACAGTGCCGTGTCTCTCCGGCGCTCCGCGCTGCAGCGTTGGTTGTCCCTCCCCGTGCAGACGCTGATGGATGTGCTGTGACAGCAGACGGCGGCCGCGCGGAGCCCGTGCATCGTCGCCAAACGGCTCCTGACAACGGCCCCGGCCCGTCCTGTCGGATAGACCGAGATAGCACAAGACACGCTGATCTTTTCAATGTTGTTTCCTTAAACACGCTGTCGCGCGCCACGCATAACGCTGACACCGACAGAAAGAGCTTGTCCGTTTGCCTCACGTCTGAGGTGGCGGAAAAATGTTTTTTCCGGGCTTCCAAAGCGGCAAGAGTGCGGCATTAGCCGCGCGTCGCGAGGTGTGTTTACAAGCGAGCCGGGGGAGAACGCCGTCATCCTATTGGATGTCGCGGTTTCTTAACTGTCCTCGAAATCCCGCGGCACCTACGTGCTTAAAATGTGTCAGAACGCCGCGATAAATATTTCACCAGAATGCAGATGCTGCATGCTACAATAAACACGTTCCAAACCCCAAACACAATCACACACACACACACACACACACACACACACACACACACACACACACACACACACACACAGAGAGAGCACTTCCCCTCCTTTAAATATTCAGAAAGGGCCTCAATATACATAAATAATAATAATAATGTGTTTATGTACTAGATGTACATTGAGGTGGAATTAAATATTAAGTGGCACTTTAAGAGGGGAGGAGAAGCCTGCTGTTGACGTGGCTTAATAAAGCGGAGACAGGTGCGAAAGGGTCGGACTGGCCTACCTGGTGCTGCTGGAACTGCAGGAGGTCAGCGGCGGTCACCTCCACCGACGGCGTGGCGCTGTTGGGTCGCCCCTCCCTGGGCCCGGAGGCTCCGTTGTGGATGGCCGGTCCGTTGCTCGTCGCCTCCGTCCCAGATTCTTGCATCATGACTTAAAAAAAACCTGAGAGCGAAAAACAGGGACAAGGAGAAGCAGCTGTTAAAACACGCGGGCGATGAGGTCGCGTTTCAACTCCGAGGCCAAAACTATAAACATCTGTCACATCCTTCCCACACGATTTCACTTTTATTGCAGGTTTCCCTGTCGGTCCGTGTGCTTTTTTCCCCCCCCCGTTTTCTTGTTTGTTTGCTTGTGGCATTCGCAGCGAGGCAAACGCACATGCACACGCTCTCGCAGACCGCTGCTCCGCAGAATAATGAACCGCTCCTTTGTTTTGGCCTTTTCCCGGCGCAGATCCTTTGCAGATGACAAGTCCACACTGGGCTGGAGGAGAGAGGGAGCGATACTCGAGTTTTTGTTTGTGTTCTTCGTTATGGGGCGCATGCAGGGGTGCGGTGGAGGGGGTGGTGGGGGGGTTTCTGGGGGTCCGGCGCGCATCGGGAGAGGAACCCAACCTGCGTTGAGTGAGAGCAGAGGAGCCCAAGAAAACACTGAGCCTCCAAAACAAAACACTTTCTATGGAAATGGATATATTTACTCGCATGGCTCCCAGAAGAACCACGGCAGAATGGCTTTTTAATGGGAAACAGGGCGACTGTGTGAGGCCTGCCAGAGGATCTCCATGAGAAACCTCCGATTCGAGGCCGAGCGAAAACAGTCAAATCCTTCAGGGGCGCTCAATTAACACCAAAATACTGAACATAAATAAACCCCCCTGGAGTTGGTGGGTACAAAAATATTGTCTTTCATAACTTAATATAACTCAAAGGAACAACATACAAATACAGGCAGTGTACTCGTTTCATGTGATTTCACGGGATGTGAATACACGGCTCACATTTTACAACCTCTGTTCTGCTTTTGGATACACAAAAGCCAGACAGACATGATGCCCCCCCCCCCCCCCTCTGTCTCTCTTGGGATGAGTGCCAGTGACGCTGGAGCATATTTTGTGTGTGTGTGTGTGTGTGTGTGTGTGTGTGCCCGTATTCCTCAAATCAGTGGAATGATTTACAGCTATTGTGAGTTGGTCGCAGGCCTCGGCGTCTAGCCTCCCAATTCCGGGGCGGTTAATGAAGCTGACCAAGTCGGGCAGAAGCGAATTAACTTGGCTGATTAATTATTTATATGAAGCAGAATAAATGCCTTTAAAACACCGGGCCTCATCATGAAAGAAGGTGAAAATGGAACTAAACGCAGATTTATGGTGTTGCGTTTAAGGCGTGTAATAGGAGGGGCCGTCGCCGGTTAATATGGGCTCAACTACCCGGGCACCAGTGTCTCCAGAGGTCCAGATCCAAACAAGATGCAGACACACACGCGACAGACACCGTGGGGACACACACTCAGGCTGACAGATAGGAAATTGAGGCTGACAACTTGTCACAGAAGAATATTTACAGAGCATATGTGAGATAATAATCTAGCCATGGCATTATTATAAAAAAATAAACAGCTCTGTAATCATAGTTCTGGGACAGTCTCCCAGCTCGGTATCATCCGTAGCGGTTGTGGACTTCGGTGAGCTGAACCAGAACCAGAACCCAGAGTCCACTATGGTTTACGTCTCTCCCCACCCCCCCCCCTCTCAAGAAGCGTATCCGAGTGAGTCATCCGACACTGTGCCGGTTCAGTTGTGTGTCACGACGCCCCCGCACTCAGGGGCCTGTCTGAGCGGCTTTGGGCCCGGCACTACAGGCCCCACGTTCTCTGGGCCGGGGCTGGAGCCACCCACCCCACCCTCCCTCCCTCCTCCCCTCTCTCTCCCTCCAGACAGATGTTGACCCGGCTCACCCCTCCAGTCTGGCGCGGCCTCCCTCCATAATGGGATTTTCTAAACAAGGAGTGAGCAAGAGGAATACTGCGGGATGGGACGCAGCCAGCCACGACTCCATCTACAGGCCTCTGCTCGCACCGGCCCCCCCTTCACCAATTAGAATCTCGGGGCGAAATTAAATGCCATTTGAAATAAAAGCATGGGCTGACGTTATTCACCGCCACTTATTTTTCAAATAAAATGCAGTTTTGTTTTTTCTCCACATGCAGAGAAATAAAAGAAGGGCCTGCTTTCTTGCTTTTTTTTTTTTTTCAAAGCTACATAAAAGGGAAGGGGGGGGGGGGGGGGGGGAGGAGTAATGGCTATTATACATGCACTGTCATTCCATGCTGAATTTTCATAATTATAACGGAGCGGCGTAAATTTCCAAATGCATGGCATCTCCGAAAGTAATCAGGAGAATGAGCCGCGGGGCTATTTTAATGTATGCAAAACTAGTGACCCACAATAAAGGAGGGAAAAGGCCACAATGAATGCAAAGTAATGCGCGCATGCTTGGAACCGGCACTGATGAGGGGATGGCTAAAATTAACACCCAATTAATTTTCGAATTGACAAACAAATGAAACCCATAAATCTACTTTCTCATTAATTTCAACCACAGAATAATTCAAAGCTGCAATATCGCGAGCGGACAAAAAAATAAATAAATGGAAAATGGGCATTATCCATCATAAATATCAAGAAGATAGGAAAGCGCCTTATTAGAGAGTTGTGCTGATAACAATGTTAATCTGTGAGGAAGTGAGGCGGGGACACGCCGTCATCAGCTGGGGCCCGGGCAACTGGGCCACGTGACTCGGGCCCCCGCGCATGTTTATCTATCTATTTATTTTCCCTTTGCTCAGGGGGATCGCCTCGTCTGCGATGACTCAAAAAAGCTCCAAGAGTTTTCCATCCGTTCAACGAGTACAGATTCAGCCGTAATTATGGGTCAAGTGTCCCGCTAAGAGTAACGGGGTTACAAGCGTATGCGTTCGTGCTCCAAACGCAAACATTTCAACACGAAAAGGAGACGTGAGAAGAGCTTTTTTTTCTGAGTTGTTGAAATAGTTTTGAAAATAATCGAAATGATGGAATTTCCAGGAGATGAAAGCACGGCAACAAAGGTTCTTTGCAACAACAAAAATGTTGGTTGTTAGATGCCTGTCTGTTCTTTTTCCTTTTTGGAGGGGGGGGGGGGGGAGTTGCTTGCAAAACAAAACAAACAAATGTTTGGAACAAACACTGAAGAAGAAAAAAAAAAGGTCAGAGTTTCTGTTTGTTTACAGTCTGTTTTGTGGGGAGTACAGTACAAACAAGAGTCACATGTGTCTCCCACCTGACCAGACAGGTTGAAGGTTAACAACAGCCGGCGGCCAGAGCTCATCAGCCCGGCCTCGCCTCCTACCCCCCCCCCCCCCAACAGAAACCTAATGCCTGCACCCCCCCTGTCATGCTTGCCTGGAATCCAACAGCTCACACAAGTCAGCAGTGGATTCAAGGTAGGGTCGGCCCCGCGCAGCTGTGCTCTGACCCTCCGCCGTGTTCTGTTTTTCTTTAACGCTCATGACAGTAAAGCCTCGGCGGCCACCTGCTCCGATTCGCCGGGTTCTCACACAGCCCGTGTTTACACGAGCGCACAACAAAAGCACAACATTGTCCCGGGCGGCAGATAAAGACGCGGCGAGGATGAGACAATGGGAAGAGGTTCAACTTAAGAGCTGTTTAGGTTCTGGCCCTGGTCGCTAGACTAGACAGCACACCGGTGTGTACCGATGGTGCAAAAGAAGAAGAAAAACACAGAACCCTTCTCAAGGTTTTCTTAAAGAGTCTTGTGTTCTGCTGTATTTTGGCTCCTGTTGCGAGGGAAGAGTCAAAAGACCAACACGAGCTGTTAAATAATCCATCACCACGGCCCTTTTCCCTGACAACAAACTACTCCGACAGACGTAGAAACGGGCCGAAATCCCAATAAGCTTTCCCATAACTCTGCTCCTCCAGTCCTTCCACGTATCGTCTGCTAAACGAGAGAGGCCTTCTGCCAAACAGGACCGCCTCCGTCGCAAAAAAGACTCAATCGGGACTCGACGACAACTCTCAGTCCGCTCTCTGCTGAGAGGAGCGAACGGCGGGGATGACATTCTGCCAAAGGAGACTTCACAGTCAGACCAAACAAGCATGTAATCTTGTCAGCCACTTCAACCAAGTCACAGATAAGCAGAGCATATCTCCAGACTTCTGTGACAATATGGTACGAGAGCGCAGACACACACACACACACACACACACACACACACACACACACACACACACACACACACACACACACACACACACACACACACACACACACACACACACACACACACACACACACACACACACACACACACACACACACACACACACACACACACACACACACACACAGCCGCCTCCACCGTTAAAGCCCACATCTTTGCACCAGCGGCTGCGTTCTTCCAGGTTCTTCCCAGACCTTGTGCGGCGGGTAGAGCGGACCACTCGCGCCGGCAAACAACGCGGCTTGTTTGTTTGATAAGTGATTGCTGCCATGGCTACAGTAAACAGGGGCAGCGGCGGGGTTTGTGTTTATGAACAAACACGCCTCCTCGCAGGAGCCGTTTAACATTAACCAGGTGGAATGATCAGCCGATTTCCTAGGTGACACTCGGAGCAGGCCCAGTGTAAACAGGTTGTGGGAGGGGATGGGGGGGGGGGCTTTAGGGAATCAAGGTCGATGCAGATGCAGCTCGGGGCTAGAATAAACAGAGAGGCAGCAGTCAAGATAAACAAAAAAGTCATTCTTCTGACATTCTGAAGACGCGCTAAAGCTGGCGTGTTGCAGCTGCCGGCGAGACCGAGGACAAAAAACGGCCGACATGGCCGGTCCCCCCCCCCCCCTCCCCTGTTTGTCCGAGTGTTTCCCTTCCAGACCCAACAAACAGCGGCTCCTCACAACAAGCGCAGCGAGGAACTTGTAAAAAAAACATGTTAAACATTTACCTTGTTCAATTATTCAGCTGCCGGCTTTGTGGAAATAACAAAAGGATGTCTGAGGTGCTCCGAGAGCAACATCGGGGAAAAAAACAACAACAAACAACAAACAAAAGAGAGAGGGGCTTGGGAGGAATTGAACGGACATAGATGTTATCCATCATAAATCAAAGCGCGTGGCTTCGATTACTTGATTTATGTGCGACTTCAACGGAACACGAGTTGCTCCAGCTGTTACGTCAAACACGTCATTGTCCAAAAAATCTGTAGTGTGAAAGACGAGGGAGGTAGTTGGAGACTTTCAAAGCTGCGCGTCACCTTGACCATGAATTTTTCATGAATACAACAACTTGCCATCTGTGGATCTGCATCCAGTGAAGCTCCCCTAAGTTTTCTCTCCACTCCCCCCCCCCCCCCCCCCTACTGATTCCATTTAGTCCCCAAAACACAGCTACCCACTCATAAGGAGGGCATGAAATGTGAGCACGGGCTCCAAACACATATTTATGACACGTCGGGACGACCGTGATGGGATCCTCGAGCGTGACATCTAGACCCGAACCTCATTACTGCACCGCCAGTAGAGGAACAGGGGGCTCGGCATCCGAGCAAGTGGTGAGTGTTATGATTCATGAATACCAACCTATTACCACGCCACAAGCTCAGATAAATTAACAATAAGAAGAGGGTACGAGGAGGCAGACTCCGGTGGCGAAGCTGAGAAGATCCATAATTCCGGAAAAAAATACACAAACCAGTTTGTCTCCGAGCGAGAAACACCTCGGTGTGAAAAAAAAGAAAAAGGCCCGCTGCGCTCAGACAATGACGGAATGTGCCAAAGTAAGGCAGGCCGCGGTATTTTTAGTGCAACTCGGGGGCCGATAGAGACCAAGTAAATAGAGAAGTCTAATGAGTTTAAATCCGGTTGCACATGAACGGAATAGTAATTCCGGGATGTGGAGCCTCTTTTAGGAGCGCCTCGCCACACATTTTCTCAGCGACTTCTCCTTCATTCGACTTTGATAAATCTCGCTCGCATGTGGCTCTCGTGCCCATTAACTCTGCAGCGAGAGGACAGACACCAGGAGACGAGGGGCAGTCTTTTTCTGACCACTCGATGCAGTGCAGGAAAAAAAATAAAAAAAGAAACAGCAGGCGTTGCTTCCCTCAAGCTCATCTCACCAATTAGACCTGTCAAACATGCAGGCCCGAAGAGGAAAAAACACAACTCCAATCTATGGGCTTCCTATGGGATCTGCAAAAGCACTTATTGTTTTAACATTACTTAAAGTGTGTCATATATTTTTAATCATCTTTTACTAGAATTCATGTAAGGGCTGTTCCCCCGGGGGTTTCTGGGGGGGGGGGGGGGGGATGCGAACTCGCTGAGAGGGAATGTGTCAGACACATTTTCCTGGGAAAACCAAGGTTGGCCTTAACGAACTCGTCTAATTAATACTGCGCACCTACGCGAAGAGAGGACAATATTATTAGAGGTGCCGTCAACTCGCTGCAGTGCACACTGACACTGACTGAGTGTGGTGCATTCATTAGGATTCCTCTCTCGGTGCCGTGCGATGTGACTGAAGGAAACTGGGGGGTGTGGCCTATCCCCTGTTATGTAAATGACTCATAGCACTGTTAGATGTTGGTCTTCGGACACAAACGCACCACAGGTGGAGGGCTCCCGCCTCTTTTGTTCAGAGTTACTCGCAGATTAACCTTTCAAGCTTTTACAGACTGTTTTTTGGGGGGTTTCCTGTGCGATTAATTTGCACGTCAATATATATTTTTCCAACTGTTTTCGTCATGAGTACTTTCACACTGAACGTGAATATCACGCGGCAAAATGGGATTTTTCTGAGCTTTCTCACAGGGAATAAAGGAATCGACCAATCACGGTGTGCGTACACAGAGGCTCCTCGGTCCGAACCAAGAAGGAAAACTTTATTAATCCTTTCAACGGGAACTAAAATTCACCCGGAGCATTTGACAACTTATTGCATTGCTGCTCAAGAAAGACTACTTGTATACATACAATAATAATAAAGCAACAGTGATTATTTTCTTAATTAATTATCTATTTTTCCCCCCTCAAAATATAATCGAAAAAGAACCGATAAGAGTACTAGTAGCGATAAAATCCTACCGATACCCATCCCTACCGGTGTGTAAAGGTCTTTACACGTTGAAGTGCAGTGGTTATTCTATGTCAGCAGTATCTCACCGACTGCTAGTGCTCTGTGAGAGTTGAAATATCTGAAATCGCAGCAGCCCGTTTGCCATCAGTCATCCGATTCCCTGTCATTGGTATGGGAGTGGTCTTACCCATTGACCCCTCCTTGCTCGCTTCCGAAGGAGCAATCCTTCCTCTCCGAGGTACCGGGGTCGTTTCAGCCTAAGAAGCGTGTTATTATTTTAAAAGCCTCGGCTTCTCGGGGAGAGCACGGAGAGGGTTAAACAGGAAGGGAGTTTGTGGCTTCCATTAAGCAGTTAAACTGAAGATAAAGGGCGAAGGGGCTAAATACCAAAAGACCTTGCATGAATTTCTGCGTTTTAATGGAATCAGGTTTTAACAACTCTTTTTTTTTTTTTCTTTTGGGTTAAATACAGCCCATGTCAGGAGGATGCGTCCCACTCATAAAGCAGCACAATGACAATGTACAGTGGCACTAATACAAGGACATAGTTCATCATGACATTTTCTGCAATTCCCAACTGATTAGGGTCATTATGTTGGAGGCCTGATTTATGTTGTCATTTCCTCTCACCGATCCTGCATCAATGAATCTTAATGAATTGGTAAATAAGGGTGAAGATTACACTGTGTGACACCGCAACATTTCTCACCCTCAACGGCCGAGATTTATGTAGCCAATTAGAGGCTAACAGAGAAAATTGGCTGGCAGAAAAAAAATGATATTCTTTATGGTAGGGAAACGGAGGAGCATTCTCGGTGAAGGGCAATTGTATTGTCAGTGTTGTGAGTCCATAAAAACCGGCCTCCGAGTCCACCTTCAGGACGCGGATGCGAGGGGCAGCTCTGGAACCGCTGCGGTAGAGCCGCAGAGCCCGAGTCCTTAGCATTCACATCGCGGGCCTCTCTCCCGCGTGTTTGATCAGCATAAATACGCCCCTGTGTGACAAACATGTTTACCTTCTCACTGCAAACATCAGGCAATCAGACGCCCGTGAGGTGCTGCTTCTCTAATGAAGACACGGGAGCGTTTTTCATCAAGGCCAGCCGTGTCAGAAATATGCCTCTTTTATACCGACATCAAAAAAGAGAAAAGGAGCAAAGTTGTTTGCTCTAAACATTTGATAAGGTGATATTTTTCAATTAGTTTTTAGTTGGTTTTTTTGTGAGGAGATAAAGTAAAAGAAATGCCCTTCATGTTTTTCTCTCAAAGGAGGAATATCAGAATCCACCTCTTTGAAGATATCTCTGATCAACACACAGGAAATGACACATACAATATGATTAAGGGCTGTTTAACCGGTCCTGGGTACATCGTTATCACAGCCGCGATAGCTTGTATTTCTCAGATGCAGATGATTACGGCGAGGGACAAAACAGTTTTTTTTTTTTGTGTGTATCAATATTACAAGTATGAATAGCTTAGCTGCTTATTAATGCCAAGTTCTTAAAAGAGCACTTAGATTTATAATGAGAGCCTTTATGTGTTACATATTGTGACTAGATTCGGCGCGAGGAAGCGGAGCTCCTCCACATCAAACACGCTGGCCTGCTATTAGGCATCCGGGATGCTGAGCGATGCTGCGTGAAAAGGGGCGGAAAATTAAAGCCGAAGCGACGCAGGAAAGGGCTTAATTTACTGGCATGTACGGTATGCAAATGAGATTACTCTCAGCTTAACTGCATCATTTATGTCCATAATAACGGCATCATCATTACAGGGCTCAAATTAAATTACACTGTAATTAGCATATCAAAGTGATTGGTTAAAGTTGAAAACAAATACGCAATTTTGTTAATGAACATCTGTAATCGCCGTGTCGACTCTCCGTTTGAAAAACATCCAAAACAAATATGTGCTTTTGGAGAAGAGGGAGGAATATCCCACCCAAACGGCACGCCTGTCTGCCCGTCCATCCGTCTGTGTGTGTGTGTGTGTGTGTGATGTGATGTGATGCTGGTAGGATGAGGGGGTGGGGTTGGGTGTTACCTGGAGAGCTCCACACTCTCAGGATATATTTCCCAAACTCCGGGAGATCAAAGATCCAATTTCCCACACTTGCCACTTCGGGAGCTCATCAATAAAATACTAATCACTTCACGCCTGATTCTGAGAATGGAGCCGCAGCCCGGAGGCTTAGGGGAGGCTTCCATATCACAGAAAACACCTCCGCTCCGACTGTCTTGACTGTTGTTGAACGCACACACACACACACACACACACGTATAATTTGCAGTCAGGTTGATCCAATAGCTGTCCTGCCTTTTCAACCCCCCCCCCCCCCCCCCCACCTCCTGATAAACACGGAGCGTTTTAAGCACCGTACAGCTCAGAGAGCACTTCCTCAGACCTCTGACAGGAATCACACCTCACTATATGAGCGTAGGAATGAGAGTCGACCCCTTTGGTGTCACACTTTTATCGTCCCCCACATCGTTGTAGTTACACTACCTACAAGCCCACCTTTGTTTTTACGCTTTTTCACTATCATCACTGCCGGTATTTTTTTTTGCTAATAGCTCGACATAAAAGGGTAAAAAGGCAGCGGCGGTGTGTGCGGAGCGCCAGAAATGCACTCGTCAAGTTCGCAAGAAGTGGCATGTTATTTTATTCATTAAGAAATCCATTAAAAGGCCTTATTCCTCGCAAGTATGTGAGAGATGTGCCTTTCAAGGTAGAGCCGGGGCAAATCCACTCCATCAGCTAATGATGGCACTCATTACACAGAGAAGCCGGCTAATGAAGGCGCGGTGGCCGGCCGATCCCCTCGCCCCGGCATAAAGCCCTATGAAATGCTAATATCTCACTTCTAATTAAAGCATACTAAGTCCAAATGCACCTTCACGGCTAGCAGCCGGCAACATACATTTTATTTTTCCACCACTGCGCTACACCCGGAGATGTGCCTGAGCAACATTCCGTTAATTCATATTTAATACCCCCCCCTGCCTTGCTATCTGCCTCTGCTCTCTCCCTCTCTCAGCTCTACACTGTGAGCCGGCACATCACTACGCTTTCTACCTGTCCAGTTTCTCTTCTTTCTTTGTTGTTTCACTTTAAAGTGCTTGGAGAAATAAACACATATGCAGACAACAGCCTTTCTGCGTGTGTCACAAGGGGAAACAAACAGAGAGGAAACAGGAAAATACACCAGCCGCTCCACCTGTATACGTTTACAGTGTTTACACATCTTTGCCTGAAAGTATGTTTACGAGGGAAACCTGCCGCCCCTTCTCAGAAACTGACCTTGAAGCCGGTAAACAAGCCTTTCACAAAGTTCATTAACGTCAAACAGGGTTTATTCTTTTCCCCCCTCGGATCATAAAAACAACAACAAAAAAAAAAAAAAGGTCAGCGCCATGAGCTTCTCAACAAAATATGCCTGCAATGGAGTGGAAGTAATGGTTAAACCCGAGCAAATAGCAAAAAAAATAATTGACAGTATGTTCGTTTGAACTGCGCTCCAAACTAAGAGCGTGACATGACGGAACTTTATCATCGTCAGTTAACTGACAACCATTTCACCACTCATTTACAGCTCCTTCTGTTTGTAATGCGCTTCACCAACATTAAGGCCGCTGTGGCTCAGAATGTGTATTTACACGCCGGTCTATTGTCAATAAGGTGAAAATCAATGATTAAAGAAAAATAATAATATTTGAAATTATGGAATTTTGAAAGAAATTAAAAAAGTCATTTGAACAAAAAAATATTGATTGCTTTAACTCGCAAGCGATTTCTTTTGTTAGTTATATACAAATAGTTTTATGTTTATTGCATCATTTGCCAAAGAGTAGCAGCGAAACGCATGAATTTAAAGGTCAGTGTTAAGAACATATCACATAAAGTCTTGTTTGATCCCGGCCCAAGTATTTTCCCAAGGATTCTCTGGCTCTGCGCTGTGTAAATCACGCAGCCTGACCTTCTACATTCCTCATGCTCCGTCCTCCCCTTCATCCGCAGGCACAGATAATACTGGGCAAATATCATAAACGTGAGGATTTTAGGATTGAGGTGAGGCTGCCGTCATCCTCCACCAACTGGGGAAAAGAAAGCCCATCATGCATCTGAAAGAACCCCGTTTCCACCTCCTGCCGGACGAACCCGCGGGGAGGCGGGCTGACACTGAACCTAACGGCCTGAATGCCGACGGTCCACGGAGAACGCTCCCGGGGGATTGGCAATTTGAGTAACGCCCACTTTTTACGATTTTGATGAGATGTTATTCAGATTTTATAACTGATAACACTTCTCCTCGTTTTACACAAGTTGCTGTTGCTAACAACTTTCCTGGACTTCACAGGTAAATGAGCACTTTATTCAATCTGCAGTAACAAGCAACACGTACATACAACGACAAACTTCAGAACTAAACAGCCAACGTGATGTTTCCAGGTCAAACGCAGCACCGGCTTCGGGCGAGGGGGCGTGACCTGCAGCTGAACTGGCCTCTGCTCGGCCACAGGGAGGAGGAGGAGGAGGAGGAGGAGGAGGAGGAGGAGGAGGAGGGCATGCGGCCACTCAAAACACATCACCCCGCCCCCTGATAAATAACTTTAACACAGCAAACAGAGGCCCATCAGTCAACCTGCACACAGCCAACACCGGGACAGGGGACCAGGGAGATCGATGGAGATAGAGACGGACAAAGAAAGACAGAAGGAAGGGGGGGAGACCAGCAGAGAGAGAGAGAGAGGGAGGACAGAGAGGGAGAGGGGAGGGCATCTAACATAGCAGGGTAGATAAATATCACACGGGAGCCAAGTACTGTAAGGCTGTGAAAAGCCAGGCTTTTTTGCCGAGCTGTGACATTTGTTTCTTATTGTCTAAGTGGCAGCTGAAAGCGTCCCCCTGCGAGAGGGGCCCCTCGGCTCGGCTCGGCTCCGGCACCGCTTTGATAGGGAGGTAACCATATTAGGACGCGTATGGTAAAGTAAACAATAACATAGTTGCAATGAGATGGAAATTTTTCAGCTAATGGTGTTTGTCATTCCTGTTTTCAGTGCACTGAGCAGCTCTGTGTTTTTGCTGGACGGCCAGAGAGACGTTGTTTATGAAAACACTGGCGGGGGCCCGAGGCCAAAACCAGAGCAAAAGAGGAAAACTGTAAATAAATAGCAGTTTAAAAAGAAAAAGAAAATGCCTCCACCTTTTTTCATTTGATTACATAAATAAAGCCACATTTGGGTAGCAATAGCCTCTCGCTCTCAGAGTCCCACTCCGGGCCGCGTCCACGGGAAGGCGGCTGAATTTGAAAAAAGGCACATTTTCCCTCTTTAGTTTGGCCCTCCAGCCGCACTAATTCAACGTCTCTCACAGATGCAAGCTGCACTGCATGAAATAAAACTCTCAACAGTGGTTCAATCAACTTTCAAAGACACAAAGCTGGAAGCTTCATGTTTCTCAGGCTGAGTGTACATACAGCGTACAGTTTGCACTCAACTTCCTTGAATTCTCATCGTGCTTTGGCTGAACAGACAATTTTCATTGAATTTGCACTATCCCATGTCGTCGCTAGCTAGCAGACATCTGTAAGGAAAAAAAAAAACAATTCATGAAACCCTACGTCCCATGTCGTAGCAGTTTCAAGACTTTTGCCATTTTAATTAAGTTTTAGATGAATTATTTCAACGCCTCCTAAGACTGTTTTTAAGGACCCTTGAGAACGCTGTATACAGAAACATGGGAATAAATAGATGTGGCTACACTGAAACACAATCAAGTTTGGTGGTGATGTCATGATGGTGATGTCTCCAAATTTGTACTTTTTACCCCAATACCTTACTTGAAGGAAACTACACACGCTTTTCATACAAAAGTTCAAGTTGAACCAAACGTCTCATGTTGAGTTGATATTTGGTGAACCTCGACGTGTAAATTAGCATCGTTATCCCACAGTGTTGACTGTTGACGTTGGTGACCTTTAAGGGAACAAAGAGCCGGAGAGTCCAAGCTTCCATCACATCCCCTCTATTCAGAGTATAACCTGCTCCAACAAGCAGTGTGCAGAAAATTATGAAACATGTTAATGGTACGAATACGTATTTTTAATAAGCTGAAGTTAGTGAACAGTAGTAGCTCGCTAACTGACCCGCTAGCGTAGCCCAACGACACGCAGAGATGGATTTCGAGGAGTCAATTCCGCCTTTAGTGCGGGAAGTATTTGTTAATAAGAATAAGTATTACTTATTTATTTGAGTGGCCATTCAATGCAGACTTTCAATACATTCAAGGCTTTAATATTCCATTCAAACAGTCACATTTTGGCAAATACCCAACCGGTGTTAAGAATGAGCACAATGCCAATGTGGACGATGTCATTTCCATATACAAGAAACAATGTTTCATTTGGCTGTTTAATTCTGGTATTCAAAATATGTGAACATCCTCCAGACAATCCCAACAAGAGAATGAGTGGAGACCAATTGTTCACAATATATAATGTGAATCGGAGCGGCGGGCAGACTAATGGCTGAGTGAAATAACTGAGATACTATTTGACAAGCCTGGTTTCAAAAGCTCCATTTCTGACTCATTTCTACAGCGTGTCCAGATATTTAAGAGAGACCAGCCTCCACTCTGCTCTACCAGTCGCTGGTCACTGTTCGACCTCTGGTCTCCGGCTGTGGTTGCCACGTTCTCTCCTCCACGTTAAGAAAAGGCGAGAGTGCACGTTTTTAGACGTGCAAGTGGGGAAAACAAAGACTCATAAACAGTGTTTTCCAGCCCGTATGACTCCTACTGCTGACTCACTGGTGGACTTCCTCAGCGTGACGTCTCACCCAGGTTCTCGTGCATTTCTACAGACGTACAATTCATAGAGTCAACTACAGTTGGAAGTGGATGTGCAACTTCTCCCCTTTCTGTCCCCTCCACATGTTGACTGTCTTTGTTTGGCTCTCTCTCCCTCTCTCTCTCTCTCTCCCTCTCAGCCTCATTCCTAATCTCACACTGAAAAACGCAAGCTGTTTATTTGCGTAGGGCTGAAGCCATTCCATTAAGTAGCCCCACCAGGTGCTTTATCCCTAAAAGGGATTTGTTTTCTAAAATAAACGGAGAAAGCAACGGACTGCCAAAGTGATATTTACCATGACGTGAAGTGATTGCAACAAAGTTGAAACTATCCAAACAAGAAAGACTTGTAGGAAACTTTTCTTTTTTTTCTCCTTATTTATTATTATTTCCTTACATAGTCAGAGACTTTCTCTGGTCTGGCTGGAAACCACAAACATAATGTGTGGTAATATATATAAATGTATAGTATTGTTTTGGGGAGCGGAGGGCAGTATATATTTGATATCTCACCGGTTATAGTACAGTATATTGTTTTGCAATAAAGGCAGTCGGGACAGATGCCGGCCTAGGTTAAAATAAGAAAGACCTCTGTGGAGTCAGAGACAACAAATCAATCCACGTTGTTAGTTCCATTTCATCTTTCCTGAAGCGGAGACACGAGGCCAAAGCTAAAAAAAAAAAAAGAACTGTTTTTCTCACTTTTGTGATTTTCTTTTCATCTCGCCGTGAAAACAACTCATCTCAGGTGGAATTTGCTTACTTTCCCGTCGCCTCGGTCAATCTCACACGAGGGCTGCGTCACGTTAGCCGCGTGCACCTGGTGGCAGGAAGACGTTATCAAAGCTCCGTCGACACGACTCGGACCGGAAGAAATCGCGCTGATAGAAAAATAGATTGAAACTTGCCAAACCGCGTTTGTTTTTTTACCACGAAACTATATTTTAAGTAAAGCTTCCAGATAACACATCTGCGATCGGGTTATCAGCGGGGGAATTATTTTTCTGGCTCCGCGCCGGGAACGATAACTCACATGAAAAGTTGTTGGAGATGCAAGAGAGAAAACAACAGGAATGTTGCTCTATTGTGTGACATATTGCACTCAGGCATGAGGCGTGCAGTTAAAGGCGGCAAACCTGTTTAGCGAGACAATACAGAGGAGCAGGGCGATCTGCCAGTGTGTGTGTGTGTGTGTGTGTGTGTTCTGATAGCAGCTGAGAGCATCAGATAGGGAGAGCAGACGACGGCCCGGCGAGGGTGTTTAGAAGGCTTTGACGCATCCTGTGATCTCAATCGACAGGGGAGGAAGAAAACAAAAAAAGGTCCGCTTTACGGCTCTGCCTTGCCTCTACGATCATTTTTCATTCTCACACCGACTGTCGCTGCTTTTTTTTAACTACAGCAGGCCCCCCCCCCCCCCCCGGGCTCCGAGAGTAGATTACGGTACTCGCGGTGCATTAAAGAAAAAACACAGCAACAAAAACCGCCGCCGCCGACAGAGGCGGTTAACTTTTTCTTCTAGGAAATCTCCCCCATGTGGCACTTTTGCCGCGGCGAGTTGTTTATTATGTCCCGAGCTCGGCGTAAGCGATTAAAGGGGGCCCTTAAGAATCAAAGTGTTATAAATGCATGGAAACACAGCCAGCTGTAAATGCCACAGAATTAGAAGCTTACCAAGCCTAATACTAATACAAGGCAATTTTCAGCTTGATGCTGATATAAAGAAATTACTTTTTTTCCCCTCTTTTTTTTTTTTTTTTAAAGTAAGCAATAAACGCAGTCAAGGGAACTATTACATCCCAGCATAAATCTGCACACGACCTTTCTGTGGATCCAACTCGTGAATCCGCTTGTTTATTCTCAACACTGGATTAAATAAAGCAACCTCAACAAGCTGGAAACTGAGGCAATTTAAAAAGCCGAGGCATTTACAGGAGGGGCGAACGGGACGCATTACAAGAGCGACTGCGTGATGCGTTCTCTCTCTCCCTTACACGGATTCATGAAATTCAAATGAAGTCCAGCGTGAGACCATAACATTTGGAAGCCCAGCGTGTGTTTTTCGGGCGTCTGAGGATGCTCCAAAGAAGAGGCACTCTTCTGGGGCGTCGTATCAATCAACGATGAATATATTGTTTTTAAAGTATAGCTGGTTGAACTGGACACAAACATGAGCACCTTCCTCTCTCACACACACACAAACATTAGAGTCTGTTGCGCTAAAACACAGTAATCCCATAAGCTGCTACTGGGATTTCTGCATTAGCGACGCAAATCAAAATCACATCGGGAATTTGTGTCAATCATCGGGACGATTTTTTGCCACATTAACAGCGACTCCATAACCGTGTGGAGGACTTTTTTTTAGGGGCTGATCTCACATCTGGAGCTGGTGGATTGGGGGGGGGGGGGGGGGGGGGGGGGCGCCTGCTGCAGTGCAATGAGGGACCTGACTATGTAGAGAATGCACTCCAGATAAACAGCAGCAACAGGAATCCACCACTTCAATTTGCTCCAAGTCTGTTTTCCAAATGTGTGGGTAATTGTCTGGATCAAATAAAAGAGGGCGTGTAGGCTGGTTAACGTGCCTCCGCTTGCAACGAGGAGGGAACGAATCCGGCTGACGTCCCGCAGCCATCGCCGACTGTAACGACGACAGTTACCGCTGCTTTCGCTTTTTCCCAAAACTCCACGGAGACGCTGCAGGGAAGTGCCATCAACCCGTCTGTGCCGGATATAATTTGATTTATTACTTTTTTTTATTGGGCTGTTGCTCAATGCTGAACTGTTTGTCTTTGGGAATTCATTCTGGGTTAAGAGGAGTCGTAGGATTCACCGTTTTATACAACGCTGTTCAAAGAAATATTTGAACAGTTTTGCGTTTTGTTTAAATATCAGCCTGAGTTCATGGAAATAAGAATATGGAAATGACTCTATGAAAACACAAGAAAAACAACAATAATCCGCAGTATTATCCTTCTCCATTTCCCCTCCATGGGCAGGGCATGTTGTTGTGTATCTTAACAATCACATAATGAACTCAATCACCGGAGTCACGTCACACGTGCGCTGTTGCTCTGCGATAGCCTCAAACAAAACAACCGTCGATTGACCTGCGAGTCGCAACGTGCCGACGGAGGCAGCGAGAGAGACGGTGAGGACGTGATGAAGACAGACGAAAAATAGACTGAGACAGAGAGATGACGGTGAGGATGAAGCCGTTGGGAGACAGAAAACAGACACACGCCTCTCCTCTGAACAACACACTGAAGCCCTGAGCTCCTGGAGCGTGAACCACACACACACACACACACACACACACACACACACACACACACACACACACACACACACACACACACACACACACACACACACACACACACACACACACACACACACACACACACACACACACACACACACACACACACACACACACACACACACACACACACACACACACAGTCCTGCTCTGCCTCACCAGCCAAAGTTTCACATCCTGCGGGCCTCAGAAGCTGCTCCGATAGGGAGACGGGTGAGAGGAGCAAACACCAGATATCCAGATATCCACCAGGATGGCTGAGATGCCAACGACAGCTCGACCTCCCTCCTCTTGTTTGGTAAACAAGGTGTTACTTTCCCGAACAAACGTCGACATGTACGAACACCACATTCAGCAACCTCATTTCCTACGAGCTCGTCAACGGCGCAACATGATTTCAAACCACTTATCACACAACCAACTAACTCCACTGTGACCTTTAAAGGGGGGGGAGGCTGTCCCTTTTATCGCTCGCCATGCTGGTCTCTAATCAGCAGCTGTCAGTGCACCTGTCCACCACCCCCCCCCACCCACCCCCTTAGCCCGCACATAAACACTGCACAAATACAGTACACAAACAAAACAACCCCACTGCTTTGAGTTAATTATTAAGCCGATTCAATACAGCACTCACTCGCACACGCAGGGACCGGAGTCTTTTGTGTGTGTGTGTGTGTGTGTGTGTGTGTGTGTGTGTGTGTGTGTTTACCTTCTGCAAGGACTTGCTTTTATTTAAAGCTATCTTCAGTTCCAGCGGTGGCGCAACAGCCTCCTCGCCCTGTGGACACAAGACGGAGCATTATTTATTATTATGAAATGATTACCGTGCTCGTCAACAGGCACATCCACGAGGAGCCACGTCCGTGGCAAGAAAGTGCACGGGTGTAAACTAAGTGCTGCTAATAACAAGTTCGCCCACCGGTGTGCGTGTTGAATCGGATTAAACACGTGCACAAACAGTCTCGTGGTATTCTGGGAAATCATGAGAGAGAGAAAATCAATTCCCCAGCGTTCCTCTGCAGTTTGCTTCCCCTTCGCGTTTGGAGGTTGCTGCACCCGTCAGTGCGCCTCCCCCTGCAGACAACATTTCGGGGCAGAAGGCACCCTCACACGTACCGTCCCGCGGCCGGCTGTCTGTCCCCGTCAAAGACACGTCCTGCTAACTTCCAACCCGTCTGTTAACTACAACTGCACCCGCCGACGATAACGCGTGTGAGCGGGCGGTTTATTTGCAAGACAAAAACTTTGCCGTGATGCTCGACAGTGGGTGGTGAGCACAGAGTACCTGCTCTGCCCTGACTCAACCCCCCACCCCCCACCCCCTACCCTGGGCAGCCCTGATCTGCATGCACACAGCTGTCCTAACAGAGCACTCAACCCAGGCGAGGAAAGATGGGGGGGGGGGGGGGAAAGAGAGAGAAGGAAACAAAATCTTATTTTTATGGTAAACTGAGAAGTGACTGTGGGGCAATATCTCAGGTGCATTTGAATAAAAGCATTAAAGCATATCCAAATATGAAAGAAAAGAAAGAAGCTCCCAACTCCCACTGTTCTTTCTTGCCGTTTATATTTGGCAGTCAAAACTGTGGCCAGGCGTGTGTTTATCTGAAGCAGACTGAGAAAAGATTAAAAACACACACCCACACACACACACACACCGGTCCAACTTGCCCAGTTCCAGCATTAATTATGTGTTAAATGCCCTTGTTGAAAACGCGAGTCAACATGCAGCTCGCTCTGAACTCTACCGAGGGTTGAACAATCATCCAAAATGGACCATTCCCACACAACTGCCCTATTATTGTGATTCATTACACTTCAATTAACATATCATCAATGGAACCGTAAATCAATGGCGAGTGGTGACAAATGACAGATATTTTCAGTTTCAAAACTACTAAACATCATTAATTCCCATCACCTGAAAGGGCCCCGGGAGCCAAATGAGTTTACCCAACGCATAACATCCATTTAGATAAATGTTCCATCATTTTAACGACGGAAAATTCGTATCGGGGAGAGAAAAAAGGCAACGACGGGATCCTGATAGCAGCTGTACGCCTTTTTCTCCTTGTAACCTAATGCCCATCTTGTGATGCCTAAACAGATAATTGTCTCCATTTCAAACAGCACAAAGCTGTAATGTTTTGCCATTTGGAGCGGTGGGGGGTGCGGAGAACGTAGGGTGAGGATAAACAAGCACACGCTGCTTCGCCCGGGCTGGGAAAAGCCGAGCCCATCACACACTCCCACATCGAGATTTTAGGGGATGGAACAACTCCTGGTTGAGATAATTACCCACCCAGGTGGGTTATGTGCACGCTCAGTTAGAGGCTCGGGCTGAGAATGTGAATCAAAATGCAACAATCTCAAGTGACGAAAGGGAACCGGGGAGCATCGTGCCAGGTTCTCTTGTGACGCCTTGAAAGGGTGTTTGTAGGTGTTTAACAGAGCGGAGAGAAAACGTGACTTTTCCGACAAAGAAAAACCTCACGAAGAGACTCGTGTGTGCAACGGATGGCCCGACCGTTAGTCTGATACCGTTAGAGGATGACACCATCCAAAGAAATATCTCCCTTCTCTATGCAAATACCACATGCTACATTGTGGTCGTGAGGAGAGGAAGGGGGGGGGGGGTGACAAAAAAAAAGCATGCAAACACCGTATTTTCAGATGAAATGGACAATCAAGAAGGTTTTTTTGCTATGGTAATGAACTGCGCTGGTTACAACTGAGCTCGAACAAAGACTCGTTTTATTCTGCCCACAAACCTGTGAAGTGGACTTCCCTATTAGTGAGGGTGGGGGGGGGGTCACAGCTTCACAATATGCTCTCTAGTCGTAGGTATGTTATCGCTGCCTTTGGCTTTGTTGTAAGATTGCATGTTCAAAATATGAATTAATACCCCCTCCACTGAAACGCAGCCCGATCCCAACAAAAGGCCCCGCATTCAGCGCGGACGGCCCTTCAGCCCCTCTAATGGACGGTGCTCTCTTCACACGGCGCCGACAAATAAAAAAAACACGAGGGCCCATGAATATTTACCACTAAGTAAAGTTATTCCATTAATTACTCACCGAGCGCGCTTAGCACTGTATCCGCGGCTACTTCTGTGGCGGCCCGTTAATGAACCTTCACACGTCATTACCATAGTAATTAATGCTCAACTCAATGGCTGTCAATAGGAGGCTGCCAGAGTTGTCTCTCGCTTCTTTACAGCACCGTCCCGGGGTTGTTTCGATCGCTCAGTATCAGCACCTGGGCGAAATTGACAGTGTCCATTTATCATGCCGGGGCAGGTTTGAATAAAACTAAACGAAACAAAAAGAAGAAGGTTGGTGAATCCGTATTAAGGGCATTGTGTGACTCAGAAGAGGGCGTAGGAGAGGTTTGGGCTGAGTACAGTCAGTGGTATCCACTGTGAGTACAGGAGCGTTGGTGTTTGTTTTAAGGGCGTGAGCGGGAGACTTTCCAAGTCGCTGTCTGCGCTCTTGAAACGCAGGAAAAATCTAAAGCGTGAGTCACTTCTCAAAAAAAACACAGCTGCTCACTGTATGATCCGATCTGCTTTAAAAAAAAAAAAAAGGGCTGACTGCACACCATTTCCTCCCTCTGTTTCTTCTTCTGGGCTTTTATTAAGAAGGACCGATTAAATGAAAAACATTGTTTAGTCTCGTAAATAAATTGTTTTGATGTGATTGGCAGGATCCTGGCATTGTATTGTAACACCCACACAGACTGTCAACAACAGCACTTTCTGACACGCAAACAGACTCAAAACCCACCAATTAAACCCAACTTCAGCCCTTTTCTTCTTCATAAGCTTAAAAGGCAACAGTGCAGCCTGGTGAATGTCAGGCCTGTCTGATCCCCCCCCCCCCCCCCCCCCTTGATTCTTCGGACCTGTCCTCACGTTTTGCTGAGCTAAGAACAAAGTAGCAGAGCGCAAACAGAGAGCTTTGCTGCCTTAACTCCAAGGAAGTGGAATTCCACTCCTAACCCAAAACAAACAGGGCCACACATTTCTTTACACTATTCAAATGAGCTCATTGAATCCCCACCATGTGGATATCCAGTGCACCCTATAGTCTCTGTGCTTTAAGGAATTCTAATCTGTTGACCCACTAGAAGAAAACTGCACTTCTTTTGTCTGCTGGGAAGTCACAGCTGGGGCGGCTCAGGAGTCAAATAAAAAGTCTCACTTTGCACGTGAAATTAAAATCAGTCGAAAAGAAGTTCGGCCCTGATCGCGTACAGTACAGTGCAGCACACACACACAAAGGGCGAAAAACGCAGTGAGCATTATGCAATCCTATTTTTATCAAGCCTGTCAGATAGGAGGACCGTCAATTCTGCCGGGCCGTATCGGGTTTCCACTCTCGCCCCGGGTCCCGGCTCCTCTCCGACCGCGGATCCTGAGCGCTATTAATATCAATAAGCTGCAGATTCCATTTCCCCAGACAAAGACAAAAGGGAGAACAAGAGGCGATGAGTGGAGGGAGGAACTAATACCCTCGCGCATCACCGTGGGGTTACCACTTACTATCACCTCCAACCCTGCTGCACTGTGGGGGGGGGGGGGGACATTTCACACAGGGTACCCATGCACACACTTCACCCACATCAGGGCGATGAGCTCCAATCATTTGTGAATTATAAACTTACACAACACAGCCCTCCGTTAATCAGGTTGTACAACTGGGTTTCTTCTTCGTATCTCCCGCGCTCTTCTTCATTTTCATCACAATCCAAGTCCAATACCATGTGCTACCAATACGCTCCACATGCTGAACTATTTACATATTTACACTCTACTCTGCTCCTTGTGAACAGCCTGCATGTTCAGTCAAAGTTGCTCTGAATGTTGGTCACGTGACTCTTGGTCTCTACTGAGTCATTCATGGTTTCCCAGTTTCGCTGAGGAGCGCAGAAGTCTACATTTCTTTACAGGATATGAACTGTGATCCTGTTCCTGATCCTGATGTAGAATTAAGTGATTTTAATGGACTATCACTATTTCAGCTTAGATTTGGTTGTTTTTCCCAATAGGAGCGTTCACACGTGACTTGTTCAAGGACCGTCTGAAAGTTGAAAATGTGATGATAAGTTCTGTTTTTAAAGTCTCTGTCTGTGATAAAAGGCATATTTTTTGGCGATTACTTAAATTTTCAAACCTGCCGAAGGGTTGTGAGGTTATTGTGCATTAATACGGCATCAAACAACTATTCTATACGTGAAGATATAGTGGAGTAACGTCTACCTGAGCAGAGAGTGAAGTCACTCTCCATCTCTGTGTGCTGTTGTCCGAGCGTCTACTTGCTTTGTTGACATATAGCGGGACGGCAGCGCGCTCTTGTTCCAGCATGTGAGCGTTTCCGACTGGCTAGCTAACGGCCGCCTCTCTGCACTGCACTCACACACCAGCTACAGATGGTAACGCTGTTGTCGTTGTTTGCGCTGTTAGCGCCGTTAGCACCGTCTCAGCCGTTGCCATGTTGAGAGCCTTTGTTGAGGCACTAGATATGCTCTGAACTAGGAATGTACACCTTTAGGGACACGGAGAAAACATGTTTTTATGTTTTTAGGTGTATTTTATCATTCGGGCACTTTGACTGAACAAGCTTTAGATGTGAAATTACAACCCCAGACACACAACTTGGGCTGCATCGTCAATAAATCTGTCAATTTTTATCGCGATTAATCAATTAATTGTTTTGTCCCAAAAAAGAAAAAGAAATTACGAAACGGAAAAATAATGAAAAACAGTGTATTTTAAAGAGCGAACTCGCAGATTTTAAACATATAGAATTATTGAATAATTAATACTCAAATGACAACACATCAACCATGTCAGCTTTACACACAACTTGATTGATACTTCCTCAATTTACGTTACTACACTACATTGTATTGCGTAGAAATACTTCTCGTAGTAACTCCTACTGACCCACTGCCAGCTCTGTCAGTCACTTGCAGAAGAACACACCTCCAAGCATGCACACGCAAACATGCACACGCAAACATGCACACGCAAACATGCACACGCAAACATCCACCAGCGTCCCACGAAAGCAAGGCGAGAGAAGGAGGAAGAGGAGGAGGAGAACAATAAATAAAGAGAAAGCATGGGAACGACGATGAAATCTTGACAGACTTACCCGCGGTCAGTCAAACAGACTTTCATCGTGTTCGTGAAACTAGTATATTGATGCAGATTCCCTCCAAGCACCGAGTGTTTTCAAATCCACTTCTGAAGAGGAGGAGAAAGCTGCCAGTGGAAGTAGCAGCTATGTGGAGTAGTTGAAGTAGTGCGCGGCAGTTGAGTGTGTTTGTGTGTAAGTGTGAGTGTGAGAGAGAGAGGGCGAGAGAGAGCGAGGCTGCAGTTGTTGAGAGGGACCGGAGGTATGTGGTCTAAACACAACAAAAGCTGGTGCCCTGCTCCGGATTAAATATGCAGGAGCCCCCCCCCCTCCTTTGCATAAACACAAACACTCAGCAAATGAAGAAGTGGCACAGAGCAGATGCCTGCTGAGAGCCCTACCTGTCCTGGCCTCTTTTAATTAGACAAGAGCAGGCAGAACAAATGAACATCAACGCGGTCACACGAGGCAGAACAAAAGGGAAGGAAGAAGAAAAAAAACTCTTCCTCAATCCTCAAAAAATGTCCTTAATGAGAACAACAGAAGTTTATAGAGAAGCCGTCAAAGGGTGCACACATTTCACAAGTCACTAAGAAGATATCACATTCCATTCAAACAAACTTTACAAACTACTTTCCCAATAACTTATTGATAAAATCCAACCGTCTGATATAATGTAAATGCACAAGAACGTGACCAGAGCATGAAGACCTCCACATGAAACTGTTTAATTACAACAACTAAAACACTAATTACATTTTAAAATATCACATTTAATTAATTGAAGTAGGCCATTTTTTTTTAGCTACATTAAAGTACGTCCTGGATTAGAAAGAAGGCACCTTGTGATGCTTTGATTCATCTTTACGTACTCGCCTCTTGGTGGTAATAGGAAAAAAATAAAAGCTAATCAGCAGAAGAAAAAAAAAAGATTTATACCAAGGTCCATTCAATGGCTTCCTTTCTAAAGTGTCTCAATTACGTCCCCACTTTCCTCCCTCCCTCTTGTTCTCTTCATCTCTCTGTCTCACCCTCTGCTTTTTCTTTTTGCTCATTTAGGACAGGAATGCAGAAGTGTGTGGTGTTGGGGGAAACTCCTGGGAGAAAACTGCCGGGCCCGTCAAGAGTTATAAAAAAAATAATAAGAAAGAACACACGAGAACGAGAGCTGAGCCCCGCCGCGAAATCTGGCGTCAGATGCTGAGTGACACATACCGACGCGGCCAGTCAAAAAAAGTCACTTTCGTGTGAAACCCTCTGAAACGGATCAGGGGGCTAGGAGGAGGGGAGGAGGGTGAGGTGGCACTGGGTAAAAGGGAGGCTGCAAAGGGGGAGGAATTGAGGGGTGAAAGGGAGTCAGAAAGAGAGAGATGGAGAGCATAAAATGAGACCTCTGGAAAATAAACAGGGTGTAGGGTTTCAAAGGCGAGGGGGACACAGGCATTCCATTGTTCAAGCCAATTATCAGTGGAAAATAATAACAACAGATGGATCCAGAGCGGCCAACTTGTGCCGAAGCACCCCGGAGCTGGAGAGCAGATGATGAAATGTGAGAGTGCTGTTGGAGAGTGTGTGTGTGTGCGTGGGGCAGTCTCACACACACACACACACACACACACACACACACACACACGCACACACACACACACACACAGCTCCGGACACCAGATGTGAACTTCCACAAGGACAGTTAAGATATGTGCTCGGGTACACCAGACTACGGCTCGGCCCACACCTGCAAGAGGCGTCTCGAGTCAGACGGCGCGCATCGCTCGTGTGATGAACTCGGATCCGAGCACTCCCGGTACGAAGCGGGGGGGGGGGTCACCTGGTGGCGAGCACGTGCTCTGCCGCCAACAACGCGGAGCAGGAAGAACGAGTTTCTTCTTCTATTCCAATAAGCTCATATCCCAGATGACCTGGTGTGATGTTTTCATTTGATGTGGGTTTTTTTTCTCCAGTGCGCCTAACGCAGACCTCATTGACTTCGGCTTCATTCACGGATCCCTCACATCAGCCGCAGACTGACAGGCAGCGGAGGGAGGGGGTGGGGGGGGGGGGGGCTGCAACCTTAAAACAAAACCAATTCTCTCTGTGACTTGTCAAGGGTGGGAGATGTCTGTAGATAGCAGCACAAAAGATCTGCCCTTCCTTTTTTCACAAGAAAAAGAGAAGTTTTCGTTTCATTAACTCCAGACTAAAGCGTAATTATCTCCCCATAGACCTTAATCACCAACAGAAGGATAATAGAACAAAAAGCGGTTTCTTCTTCGGTCATTAAAGGGCTTCTTTTTTTATATTGTTGTTCTCTACCCCCCCCCACCCTCCTCTGCACTTTAGATGAATCCGTCAAATGATGCAAAAGAATCACGAGGGCACGAGTTAAGTCTCTTTTTCAGATATCGTCTGTTAAACACAGATCTTCGCCTCTTCGACCTGACGGACGGCCACTGAGAGGAGAGGGCAGCTCACCCGGCACACACACTCACACACTCACACACTCACACACACACACACAGCTGACTGAAGTGGCAAATGACTATGATTGAAAACGCTTGAAATGAAATCAGTTTCAACGGCCAAAACACCACTCTGAAAAAACACAATCTCAATGACTGCCATTGCTTGAAGGTGCTTGTGATACTTAAATGATAAACCCCCGGAGAACCACGCATACGGATTTCTATGGGAGTAAAAGAACAAAAAAAAAAAAAAGAATGGAAAACTTTGCCTAGATTTAATTAGCTTATGAGAAATGATTGCTATTAGCGCATCCCGTCAAACGGGGGTTGAGGCGTTTTGCTGGGGGGGAAATACAGTCATATTTTTGGTCGATGAGGAGACAAAGGGCTTTCAAACAGGAACTGGCGAGCCATCAGCCGTTTTAGTGCACTGAGACTGAGGTCGAGTTAATTAGACTATTGTCATTTTAATCAGGACAGCTCGGCGGCCATCACTTCCTGAAAGAGCCAGTGGACTTTAAACGGCTGAGGGATTTTTGTGTGTGTGTGTGTGTGTGTGTGTCGGGCCCGAGGTGTCACCCAGCTTTGGGTTATGGAGTATGGTCTGGCTCCTCTCACATGCTTAGAACATTAATGAGCTGGAGACACACCAAGGAAACAAAGACGCCCGGAGGATCACCAGGGGAAGCTGCTCGCCTCTGCTCTACTCATGTCTCTGTTCATTTGAAAAAATAATTTAAATATCAAATATTTGAAATAATTTGCTTCTCCCTGGCTATCAGATTCTGAATAGAGAGTCTTTCATGTCGTCGTTATTATGCTCTTCACTGGCATTAGCATTTAAGACATAATCAATGTGGCCATATTTTCGAGGTGCTCGCCATTATGTTACAATAATGGTTTATTTCTTCCGGATTTCCATATTTTATGAATACAATCGGAAGTTCGTAATGACAAACCAAAGAATGGCAAATGATATAGCAAATCTTTGCTGAATATCATTAATCTAAAAAGGGGAGTTTTAATCAAACCTGACAAAAGGACTGGATTTACTCCGGGCTCGCCTCGATTTGCTTTGTTCCACCTTTAGTGTAAGAAAATAAAATAAGGTGGCGTTGGAGTTCGGCCACCGGCTCTCGGGAGGAGGAGCTGGACGCTGGTGGAGCTTCTGTCAATCAGCGGGGGCGACGAAGCAGCCGGCCAAATACTAACGGCAGAACATCTTTGGAGGTTTTCCCCCGGGCCGGAGCTCAGGTCATTGGTGGACAAGGTGACGGAGGTATAACCTGCAGACGGATGCCGGTGAGCTTCCCCGTCAGCCCCGGGGCAGGACCGGCCAATGACATCAGCCCGGCGTCCGGGTACAAAGTCGACTCCGGTGCCATATTTCATATTCACCGACCTCGAGGGGGGAAACCGCATTACAAAGGGATCGGAGCGCTGCTATTTGACTCCATGCCACTTTTCTATTCTTTTTTTTTTTTTTTAACTGCGTCTGTTTATGATTATATTAATATATATATATATATATATATATATATATATATATATATATATATATATATATATATATATATATATATATATATATATATATATATTAATATTTCACAGGGAGTTAATATTAATTTGATCAGAAATTATCTCCCCTCAATAATTCAATGTACGCATTAATAATTCAATAAAAAGAATGTTCAGCATATTTGAAGGGGGGGGGGGGGGGGGGGAGAAACTGGAGACATTCAATAACGAAATGTGAGAAAACGAAGCTGAAGAAGTCGCATTACAGTTAGTTAGCTAAACACACTGACGGCTACGTCTGAGACACAGAGAGCTCCGCGAGCAGCCGGAATGTGGCTCGTTTCACCGTAAACCGGTCTGTAATCCGGACCTAAATGCGCTGACTAACCGGGGGCCACAGGTTGCTGCATCTACTTGTGTGTGTTCAGACGGAAGGCAGACGCACGCACGCACGCACGCACGCACGCACGCACAGTGAAGCCTCTGCGCCGCTGAAAAAAAAAAAAGCCCCGAACTGCCCGAGTTCCTCCGCGAGAGATTTACAGGGATTAGATGGTGAAATAAAGGCCTAATCTTTATTTGACAGGGGAGCCTCTCTCTCTCACACACACACACACACACACACACACACACACACACACACACACACACACACACACACACACACACACACACACACACACACACACACACACACACACACACACACACACACACACACTCTCTCTTTCACCACTGCACATCTCAGGCTTATTTAAAACCATACTTAGGCTGCATACCGGGCCTTGCATGTGGTCTCAATCCAATTTTCATCTGAAAAAAGGTATAATTTCTAAGTGTGACGATTGCACAGTGCTGGGAGGGCTTATTCCATACATGATGTCCTATATTGGGTCACACAGCCTTGCCTGCATGCGAGTACATCTTGATGGCTATTTCCTTTTGTAATTTTCCATTTTTTCTTTTGATGCCCGATTTAAAATCTAACCAGTCTCCATCTGCAGTTTAATGACAGATGGAAAGAGATATTTCACGGAGATGTATAATCGAGACTGATAAACTATTAATCACGCTGCTGGACAATGACACCAGCTAAATTTAAACACAAAGTGAAAAAGGCGTCAAGTAACAGCCTCCCTCGCGCTGTAAATTATTCATCACTGGCGGCTGTTATTGCGCAGCATATAGAATTAAAAATGTCTGCAGAAACCACTTAATTAAAGTTTGTGTGGATGGCGGCTACAGATGTCTCAGCTTGGACTGGAGACGTCTCTGTCACACAGTGTCTAAATATGCGTCTGTCTGCTGAACCACAGAATCAGTGGTGATGAAGAAGAGTGAGGAGAGGAAGAGAGTGATGAATAAGACCTGGTAATCTAGTACAGTACCAGAAATCTAATAGGATCCAGTGTGACAATGATGGTAGGGATTTTGCATTGCATTCCCACACACCCCGGTTCTGTTGGTGGCACTATTCTATTTTTCGTTGTCTGTTTGGCTCTGTTGCCCACATTGCATCACTTCTGGTGAAGTTCCTCCACAGAAACCAGAAAACCAGCTGCAAGACCATTTCCTTCATGGTTTTGTTTCTCCAAAGGATCCATGTTGCATATATTATGCTGTATGTATATATATATACACACACACACACATACAGTATATATGCTGTGATACCTTGTTTCGGTAGTAAAGACTGCTCATTTACTTTACCTGGTGCTCCATTGTATCTGATCCCACCGCTTAGTGTGCTACGGATGCTGATTTATGTCTCCACCATCAGATGTTCCTCTTCTAGTTTATCCCTCACTGTGATCAGTGACTCAGCACTGTCCACATACCACATTCTGAGCACCTTGCAAACAAACTAACTTTCACTTTGATTTTCTGTGTAAAATGGTCCGTTCGAAGTAGGAAAAAACCCTCCACGTGAAAACACCCGTTAACATGTAAAACTATTTGTGCTTTGGGCTTGCTTCGCACAAACCCGTTTGGCTGAGGAGTTGGTTTTTGTTATCATACTACGTTATCTCATAAAACAGTAGTCCCATGTTCCCAAATACTAAAAGCAGAATAAGAAAATAGCTGTATCTCAAAAAAGAGCACAATCAAGTATCTCTATGAACTCATAAGTTAAATATCAAAGCTCCGATCACATACAAATATTTAATAAACACGCTGACTGTAATTTTTCATGTGATCTGAAAAATTCTAAAGTTGTACTGTTGTATACTTGCCCTAAAGCATGTCCGTACCAGATTTAAAGACTTTTAGACCAATCAAAAGAAATGTTTGTGACATTTTCTCCTCACTAAATATAGCCTTTGGCCACAAACGGGTGAAGTTAAGGAAAATTTGGGAATGAAAATGATTGTGTTGTCGACGTCAAAAAAACTGGCAGTTTAAACTAGAATGTGTGCTTTGGGTGCACTTTACCATAAAAAAAAAAGTGTCTACAGTTTAGTGAGGATTCAGCTGTGTGTGTGTGTGTGTGTGTGTGTGTGTGTGTGTGTGTGTGTGTGTCATAAGCAGAAGCTCCGTCAGGTGGCCCATTATCCCTGCTAGAGGGCTACCTCAGTGGTTTTATTCTCTTCTGTTTTTCCCCTGTAACCGCAATGAAAGAAAGATATCGGAAACAACGTTTGAATGTTCCACTCTTGCTCCCTCGGTTCTTTTCAATGACTCAAAATGCAGTCGGTTATACCAACGTAAGTAAATAAACAGCAGATTAAGCTAATATTGATGTATGTGCAATAAAGACGAAGTAACACGGTAGGTTCTGTTTCTAAAGAGTGGACATCCAGCGCTGGTGCAGCTATCAGATGTTACTTTCCTAAGACAAAGGCTGTGTTTGTGTGCTCCATATCAGTGCTCGGCGTGTTCCCTCTCCCTCCCCTCTTCCTCGTATCATCGCCAGCTCACAGCAGCAAACAGAGTTGTACGCAAATGCATCAAAAGCCACAGTGCATTATATTGTTTGGCGTTAACATTTGAATATTTAAACGGTGCGTTTGAGATGGAGATATTCCAACATTTCCATACGCTGTGCATGCGGACGGTTAAGCTTGCCCACGTGCCCAGCTGATGACTTTGCGAAGGCCCATTTGCATCTTTTTTGCTCCACAACGTTGGTGTGACACGCCGTCGCTTCCATGATTATGTGCAACAATGCGAGTTACCTGTTTAATAGATGACGAGCGTACGCGGCCCGTGTCGGAGCAGAGTGCGCGAGTCACCCACGTTGGTGTCACTTAACGAAATTGGCGAAGCTGATAAGCCGTATTTACATAGCGGCGTTGCTGGACGTGATTACTATCAGACACACACACACACACACACACACACACACACACACACACACACACACACACACACACACACACACACACACACACACACACACACACACACACACACACACACACACACACACACACACACACACACACACACACACACACACACACACACACACACGCTTTAATGGAAAGTTGGGATATAACTTAGTGTGGGTCACAGCTGCCCTCGGGAAAATAGCTCAATTACAGCCGTGGGTATAAACACTCGTGTGGCTGTCGGAGTGGTAAACAGATGTGGGGTGACAGTCTGTAGTGCGCGATCAGTCAAGCAGCTGCTGCTGCACCTTCGTTCATTCACTCGTTTCCGATGATGGATGCCGATTCCGATGCCGCGCTATTTGCTTACGGGGCGCAGCGGCAACGGGCGGATTAAGCTGCCCGAGAATATCATTAACGTGTTCCCCGTGCGAAGCTGCACTTTTTCACCGCCGCTGTCAAACACAACAATCGGTTCGCATGAAGTGGGAATTACAGACGGACCGAGTGTGACTTCAGTCCCCGTGTCTCTCTGTGCAGGCGTCACAAGACGACACACAAACTTCTCTCCGAACTAACAAAAAAAAAAAAGAGACAACATAAAGAGCATTCAGAATGATGTCATGTGATGTTATTTTGTTCCGGCGCTGTGTTGCATTTGGTTCTCACACAGTGCATTGAAGAGGACATCCCCTTTGGCTGTTGTGTCGTCGGGATCCTACCTGTCACGCGTGGGCTGATGTGACGCTCTTTGAGCGCAGCGTGCGCATGTGATCCGAGCGGCGGCAAGGCGCCCGCATGACAAAGTGACTTGGGGTGTCACGGCGGCCTACAAACGGGCCTGTCCTCACGCGGACAGGGAGCTGGGAGCAGCCGAGGCGCCGGCTTGTCTCATCTGCCAGCAGCGCTTGTGCCGCCTCGCCCGCCTCATCACAGCGTCTGATGGTGTCTGATGGTGTGTGTGTGTGTGTGTGTGTGTGTGTGTGTGACTCCAATGGTCGGACGGCTGTTTTGATTCCAGCCTGTGCGACACATCTGTTGCTTGTCACGTCGCGTTGCGCCTTTCCGCGAAGGGCCCGAGCGCGACCGAAGGGGCAATTGTGCTTTTGCCCCCCCCCGTCCTTCTGTCCATGTTTACAAATGGCTCTCCTGCTTACAAACAGGCCGGCGTGGTGCGCGTCATGTGGAAGGTCAGGAGGCACAATGTGCACCTGTGCACCCGGTGTCACAAGCCATCACTTTGTGCCTGAGCGTAGGCTGCAGAGTGCGAGTGCTCTGTATTAAAAGATGCACTATCTGCTAATAAAGCCCCGCATGGAATTGCGAGTAAGAGTCAGAAGTAATTGCAGTGTTGATTGTGTATAACAGGAAAAAGAAAGAAGGTATGGATCTCGGTCACTTTATCATCCTTTAAGTACCACCCCGTCATTGTGCGCGGCCGTCTGAAAATCAATTATTTCCCTCCTAATTGAGAAAGTTTGCTGCAGCTGTAAATCAAATCTCCATCTGAGGTGCATTCCTCACAATGTGCTCTTTATGGGCTTTTAAAAAAGTACCTGGCAAAGAGCATTTTCGCTAAAACTACCGAAAATCAAGGATATTCAACGCAGGACTCCCGCTGTCAGCTTAAATACGCGAGCAACGACCACGGCTAATTGGATCCATCCCATCCATCCATCCATCTATGAAGTACACATGCCATATCAGCAAAAATCAAACGACATTGTTTCACTCAGCGTATAAGGCGAGTCCAGCACTAAAGAGCCAGAGAGGTATTTATTAATGGGATGTTACAGTAGATGGGGGTGGGGGGGGAGGGGGGGGCTGCATTCACAAGTGCTTCATTTCTATGTCCTTGTCTTTCCAATCAATATTCAAAAGTGCCTCATAATTACACGTTTACACGATTCATTTACATGCAGAGTGCCAGTGGGCTCTTTAATTGCAGCGGAAAAAGTTCTGTCTGTGAGATTCTTTTCGTATTTCTTTCATCTCACAGATATATTTAATTATCTTATTTGTATTATTTCTAAAAAAAAGTTTGATTAATATACTTATTTCATTCCAAATAAATAAAGCTGAAAAAAAAACTATAAAATGAGAAAACATGTCGACACGAACAATTTGCATGAGCACCAAACCCCAGGCCTGTTATGTAAATGCAATCCCTCTTAAGAGGGTGGGGGAAGAAAAAAATAAATAAATTCAGATCGCTCATTTACATTGTCAAATGACAAAACACTCATACTTTCCATTTACTATCAAACTGTCTTTGCAGAAGCACTAACCTGGAAAAGATCAGTGTGTTCCAGTGCAACAATGCTGCTGCGTTGGAGGGTTGGCGGATTGGAGGGGTACGCGACATGATCAAGGACCGTGACTACCGGCCTCGTCAGACCACAAGACAACACGTAGCACGGTAAGAGGAGGGGGGGGGGGAGGGGGGGAGGGGGGGGGGGGGGGGGGCTCTAATATATTCAAAGAGGGATCATTTACTTAAGGCTTGCATCCAAGGATCAGCCTGGCCTTCATTAGCCTCAATCTGACACGGATGTGAACAACATGTTGGCTTGCCACATGAACGCTGCCCCTCCTCTCTGCAGAGCCCCAAACACTCATACACCCCCCCCCCCCCTCCTCCTCCTCTTTGGAGACCTGCGCAGCAAATTCCTCTGGAAATATCACAGGTTGTTAGCATTCCAGAGAGAATTTTACATGGGTGTACACTCAGGCCTTAATTAGAGACACCATTTGATCATTCGGCAGCTGGGCTTTATTAAAAAATACGGGTTCACATCGGCCTACAGTCACCCCCGGCTCACAGAGGCAGAGGAGTCTATGAGACGGGAATATGCATATTCATTACGTGATGCTATGTCCCTGCACGGGGAAATCTAGGCACCAGTGAAGCCGTATTTACACTTAGTTCAGTATAACATTTGACTGTGACATCCACCTCTCGTATTAAAGCAGTCCTGAGAAGTAACTCCAGTAAGGCGTCATGTAAATGTGTTCCAAAGAGAGTTTTAATGCCCCATGATGGTCTAAATGATATTTCAGAGCTTTTTCTATCCTGACTAGGGTCTGAAATCAGCACCGGCCAAATGTGGGTTAAATGTTTTGGCAGAGGCGGGTAACAACCTCAGGTGGACAGGGACAACACTACGGATGGGAACGGAGAACCGGTACCTAGTCCACTTGGAACAGCATTCCTCTGAGACTGTCGACTCCTCTCATCAATGCTCTCCGGCACATCGTGGCGCTAATAAACCTGACGGGACCCACCCTAATATATAACGCTACGCCGCATTCAACAAATCCATGTTGAAAATATGGATTTGTAACTAAATAACGGCGCTAACAGCTAACGTTAACGGAGGTTGCATTGAGTTGCATTATGATACATTCATTCTCTATTCAGTAAAAATGGATATTGGTTAAAGGAAAACTGGATATTAGGGTGTGTTCAAATGTAATCTTGTAAAATGTTGATTTTTTTGAAAGAAACTTTGGGAATTATGACCTGTTTAAGATTCCACCACTAAGCTGCTTATAATTTATATTTTTTTAATCAAATTAAGTATTTAAATAAAAATGCAATCATTTACTTCCATATCATTGGTATTGTGCTTTATGCAAATAACCACTATGGATGACAATACCAAAGTACTGTGGACAAAAAAACACAGGGCTGCCACAGAGGCTGCTGTGTAACTGGAACACTAGAACTTAGCGTGCACGTAATCGTTTGTGTGTGAAATATATCGCACATTGAACGACGTCAGAGCGGAAATATTATTCCTTCATTTAGCGCATCGGTTTAAACGAGTGCCAGATATTATTTCAGAGTGACTGCAGTGAAACAAAGTTCATTTTCAGACCCTGCAAAAAAAATAGGTGCATAATATATATTGTCTATGTATAAAAATCAACACTATAACCCTTTACACAGGTCCACTGAAAGCCTCGCCCTGAATGTCAGCGCAGAGCTGCATCGGCCTGAAGGGAACAGAAGAGAAGTAAACTGCATGTGAACAAGGTCGACGGGGACGATAAAACAAACAGCGGCTTTAAGGTGAAGTCTTCCCTCCGTGAAGGTTGGCAGTGTGGTGTGTTTACACGCACACGTGTTTACACCACACTGCCGGCTTTGAAATGGTTTTTGCGGTGCGGAGTCTGCCTGGGGTCATTGTTTGTTTTTGACGTGTTTATACACAACACGAGGAGTAATGACTTCTAGGATAGTCGGGTGGGGAGGAGACGCAGACGCACAACCGGCACACTGTCTGCCATTTTCTTCACTTTTAAACATATGGAGGACTCGTGCTGACTGGGCCTCGTCAGCGTCAGCGTCATTCAAAGTGATGTGAATATGGAAGTGCATCGGGAAACGAGGAAATCGGTTACTATGCAAAACCTGTCTTATCGTTTAGTTGCTCTCAATCTCACAACAATTGCCACGTACCAAATGTCCCTCCTTTAAGAGAGTTAGAAGACATTGACGCAAAGCTACGGACGTGCATGAGGAGTACTTACTTTGATCTCTGGCTCCACAGGATGTCACCGCCGGAGTCTCCTGGCTGCACCGGCAAGCAGCAGATAGAAGGGGAAGAGGGGGGGGGGGGACGGGGGGACAGAGGAAATGATTTGAAACATGAAGGTGACTAACAAAAAGCAAACACGTGCATGTTTCTTCATTTTTTTTTTTCTCAATCGCCTTATTAAATACCAGCAGTGAATCCACCTCGGATGCTGTTTGGTTGATCACACACACACGCACGCACGCACACACACACACACACACACACACACACACACACACACACACACACACACACACACACACACACACACACACACACACACACACACACACACACACACACACACACACACACACACACACACACACACACACACACACACACACACACCTCTGCGTTAGAGAGAGCAGGGTCACTTTGAAATGAATATTCATTAAAGCAGAATTAAATAGGTTTCACAGTGTGTGTCCCCTCCCCCTCCCCCTTTAAATATCTGTGGATTCATATTTAGCATCTTAAACCAGGACTCCCTTGATTAAACAAATAATGACACATTTCCAAAAAACTGTAAATTAATTTGAGAATTGCTCTAATTGCATTTAAACACTGCTCCTCCCTGACCTTGGATCAAGCACGTTTTAATTACTGGCGTGCGGAAGGCTGAATCCCTACAGTGTTGATGGGAAAATACAAACAGTGAAAGTTTTACAGCGTGTGTGTGTGTTGTGTGTTTTCTCTTTATTCAACACAAACGAAGCTCGAGCTTAAACCGCCGCACGTGAAGCACTCAGCCTCTCACGGTCGAGGCTCTGTCACTCAGGCCCCGTGGCCCCGTGGCCCCGTGGCCCCTACACCTTAACTCCTTTCCTCCGCGGAGGGAAGAAACAGCGAAATGTGTTTCCTGAAAGGGAGAGGTTCGGAAAAAGCCCATCCTGCCCCACGAGAGTCGCCGCCGCCCCGCCAGAGCCGCCGCCGCTCCCGCTGCCGGCCTTTCTGCAGAGCCAGCGAAAAGTTCCCCGAGAGGGGAGTGTCCGCCAACTCAAACAGGACTCGCTCTCCTCTCTGTGGGCCGCCGGGCCGCCCATGTGGGCCTGCGCCGGGCTTCCTGAGGGCTCGCTGCAGCTGGAGCACTTTGAATAAAGGTAACAGCAATGTCACAGCTACTGTAAACTTGCTGGGCCGCTGCTGTCAGCAGGACGTTCCCAATCAAAGCAAGAAACGACCCCACCTCAAACACCAACGCCTTTTTCTTTTTTTCCACCGACCTCCGAGTACAAACTTCCCACGAATTACAAAGAGAGCACACAAGCGAGAGGGCAAACCACCGTTCCCTGATCTTGCCAAACAAAATGTCAAGAGACCGGCGAGTGACATTCAGCTGTGGGGTTTAAAAATACGAGCAATTTGAAAATGATTAGAGTCTTATTTTATTGTTGAGCGCCTGACACAGGAGAGAGGAAACCAGAACAATCAAGCCGACTGACTTTTTTCCTTTTTTTTTTTCCTGCTGAATTTAGAAACACTAATTAGTTTTGCTCTCGTAAAGCCAACCTGAAAACGACCAATTAGAAAGTGAAAATGAGACGCGCGGAGGAAACAAGAGCTCGTCGTTTCCACCGTTTTGAGTCCCACATGCACAACTTTACTGTGATGACTTTCACACACACACACACACACACGCGATGATTGGCACGCCGCCCTCCTAAACCTGATGTCACGTACACGCTCTGACCAGTTAATGGCACTTTACATCAAATAGCATTTTGCTTTAGTTAAAGAGGGAGACCATTACAGATCTGCGTGGCCACATCAAACCCGGGCCGAGCAGCTTGGCCGTGCAGATGTCTGAAGTACCGAACTGGGGAGAGGATGCGGCCCACCAGGCTGACCACAGCACCAGCTGCTTTCAGCTATGGACCTACCAGGGCCAAACATTTACCCCCCCCCCCCCCCTCACAGGTGCCTTGTTTCTATGACGAGTACTGTAATAATTCCTCAGCATGTAAAACTTTTTTAATACTAACAGCGGGTGGGGGGGGAGGGGGGCTGGTACCTCCATGTGTTTCATGCTCAACAGTGCATTTCACCTGCTGAGTGCTTCGTGTTTGGCAAGTCATTAGAAGAGCAACGTAAAACTTGTGGAAATCATCTTCAGGATTTGTTTCCCCCCGCGAGCGAGCGAGCGGTGGCGAGCGTTTCATCACTGTCGGCCCGAAGACGGATGGGCTGTCAGCGCCTTCCCCCTGTCCGGGATCCAGCTCCCGGGCTGAGGGAGTGGCTAAAAAAAGGGCCGGGGTCTACGCTTCTTTTTGTTTCCGGAGGGCCCTGCGAACTTTATATACCGGGAGTAATTCTCCGATGCCAGGTCGCTGCCAACGTCCTTGCAGCCGATGGCAGAGGGGGCCAGCAAGTTCACATTAACTGCAGAGTGTAACTGCGCCGAACATCTGCTCATGAATGAGAGCGCTGCCCACTAACTCAGCGAGTTGAGGCCCGCTGATGAAAAATTCAACGTTCTCCTGGCTGGCACGCTCGTTTTGCACAAGTCTCCCGAGTCCCCGAACCCCGAACCCCAGAATTATATTAAGAGAATTTCAGCACGGCCTGGTGTATCTGAGAGAACAGCTGGCACGGAAAAGGGATCTGCCGCTCAGCGAGAGCTCGGGGACTTCACACGGGATCTGCCTTCTCCTACACCGTTTGTCCTTGAAGGTGTGTGGGGGGGGGGGGGGGGGGGGGTATCAGTGTTAAGCACCCAGGTAATAATAAGAAAGCAGAGGCTACATTTAGCTGATTGCACCAGGTGTGTGTGTGTGTGTGTGTGTGTGTGTGTGTGTGTGTGTGTGTGTGTGTGCTACAGAGGACGGAGCATAACCGATGGAGACATGAATCGATACGGAGTGGAGGCAGAGAAGACGGAGAGGGGCGATTGTGACAATAAGTAGCTCCCTCAGGAGACCCATTCAGCGCCCCTCGCCTCTGTTTAGCTCATTAGATTGTTAACTAGGAAGGGTCGGCCCCCACAAAACCCCCACAATATGGAATCCGTCTAATCAGAAACAGAGGCGGTCTGTTCAGGGGGGCGACGACATCAAAGACTTTGGAAAGTACGGAGGCAGACCCGCAATTATGTGGCTCGTAAGTTTGTGATGTTACTGTGGAGACGGAATGGACAAAAAGTGATTTTACTGTATGATCGAGCCAGAAAACACTAAAATCTGTGTTTACAGTGACATGAGCTTATAAAAGTCTCCTATAAAGATGATGAAATAGATGTAAATGTTTTTAAGGAAGTGATGACTCCTAGCAAACACTAAGAATAACAGATTACCACACTCTGTAATTTCACTTCCGTCTTTCTGTGAAAGGCAGTTAACAGTTTCTGCATGTCAGCAGCACAGGACACAATCTCATTGTTTGGTTTGATCTTAATCAAGGTGCTCTGTTACACAATGAATGTAATATTGCCATTGGGAAAAACCAAGAGGAGAGAAGCTCATTTAGCTGGTGACAAATGACAGCACTTTGTCTTCCTGACAAGACCCCTCCTCCGTCAAATGTCCGACTTCACACGGAAATAGGAAATCGCGCATTATCACACTGACAAACAATTACAACCGTGTCATTAGCGGCAACCCCGGGCCTGAAACCATTAACTAAACACAACGTTGCACACCGCGCTAAACCATCAGGAGAAACACAGGATGTAGATGAAAATACGCCGACGAATCAATCACGACGCAAACAACCTGATGCTCGCGTTTTTTTTCGGGAATGTTGGGAAGGGGGGGGGGGGGGGGGGGGTCCTTTGTGCCAACTAAATGAATCACTATAATCTGGAGCAATCAAAAGTTCCCTCATCTCCGAATAAAGATTTATGTCTTTGTGATGACAGAGCAGTGCCCGCCTTATATTAAAAGTCAACACTTTGGAGGAGTTTCTCTCTAAGTGACTTAATCAGATACAGAGCATTAGTATCTTTTCTTTTTCTTTAATACGTCTCCCGGTGTCAGCCAGCAAATGAAAACCGCTGCTCTCTGTAAATATGACTGCTTACTTCCAACACAAACATTGTTGACACCTAATGCAATTTCAGCGGGACATCCAGCTGAAAGCACACCGGGGTAATATAATGCTCTTAATGAGAATCCCTTCCAGCTCGAGACCTCGGCGAGATAGCCATAATGCATGGCTTCTCTTTTTAATAAAATAATTGTTACAGTTATTAAAGATGAATCTCATCACAGTCGAGATGACAAAATAATTCATTACCAAAACTGAGGCTTTAAATAGCTGCAAATTATGAAGCGCCCCCCCCCCCACCCCGTGAAAATACACTTCCAGATAAATGGGTTCGTTATTTCGTATAAATATTAGATATATGATGCCCTTGAAAGGAAAGAAATATCACAACTGTCCACACACATACACGTGGAATCAATAATAAACTACCAAAACTATATCTAATTTGACTCTTTATCATTACATTATACGGGTTAAGAACTGTGCATCTTTTTTTTTTAAGAACATCTATAGCTGGACAATTGACCTAGAAATGTCCTCATTATGTATTTTTGTTTACGTGACGTTCATAACAATTTGATTCTGCATTAAATCTATGTTTAATATACATCAATACTGTCATTATTTCCACTTATTATGACGGTGACTATAGATGCTCATGCAAACACATACTACACATGTGCTATACATACATTCCCTCGTTGATTTTTGGGTTGTTGATCTGCGTTTGTCAATTGTTAGTGTCATTAAGCGGCAAAAATAATGTACAACTGCCCATCACAAGTTAACAGATCCCAAAGCGGTACCTTAAAGGGGACACATCATGTTCATTTTCATGTTCATACTTGTATTCAGGGTTTCCACTGGAACATGTTTACATGATCTAACGTTCAAAAAACACTTTATTTTTCTCATACGGTCTGCCTGAATAAACCTGTATCAACCCTCCGCCTGAAACGCTCCGTTTCGGTGCCTGTCTCTTTAAGAACCGTTTGCTCAGACTGCTCAGCGTTTTTTTCCCGGTCTTAAACATCCGCGCCGCCGTCGTCACAGCATCACTGCAGTTGTGACTCACTGTGGGTGTCAACTACACCAGGGGTTTGAATTACAGGTTGTTGTTTTCTGTTCATGTGGATTCTTGATGTGAAAATAACTATTTTTATGAATTGCCAAAAAAAATAAAATAAAGAAGTAATCTAACCATTTGGCAGTACCTCCGCTGCCCACTAGATCCCGCTCTGAGGCCCACCAGCGGACCACGGGCCAGTGGTTGAACTACTCAGGAGTTCAGCGGACCGGTGACTCATAGTTCTGACATCACAACCTTACCGAAGTGCTGACGGCTCGTTTAAAAGGCAGAGTTTCTGAATGCGGGCTGTGTGCATACATTCACAGTATTTAAATAACACCTAGAACTGCTTTATAATCGTGACATTGAACTCTCATGTTCTACAATATGGGACCTTTCACGTGACCAACAATTCAACTGATTTATCTCGATTAACACGTAGCTATTTCAAGAGTAAACAGAGCCACGTGGTAACACTGGTCTGCTATACTGGCTACATGACTTATTCCAGTTCATCTTTTGGAACCGGCTCTGTTCCTCCTGTGTGAAACAGAGAAAGCGCTGCAACACATGTTTGTACAAACTTCCCCAACCCAACCCTCATTCCAGTTCACAGCTCTCTTCTCACTTTATTTATGTATTCAAAGGAGATAATTTACAGTGATGGCATGGAAACTTCCCAGCATGCCTTTTAACCTGTCGTTTTTCACTCTCTCCGCAGCAGGATGTCCAGAGGAAATGCTTTATTAAGATCCTGCCGACGTGAAGAGCTGCTGTGACTTACTGGTGCATTACTGTCTAAAAGGCAAAGTTATTTAGACCAATAAAAGGCTAATATATTGTTGGAGTGGAATTACACATAAGTTATCTCGGCCTTAATAACATCACCGCAACCCCTGATGTTGTTTAGATCAATAAAGCCCATTAAAGTACAGACCTCGAGCGCAGATAAGGCTGCACTGCTGCGGCAAAACGCCGCTCGCCGGCATCTGAGAGAGCAGAGGTCTTTCTCTTGCAAACAAAAAGCGGGCAAAATGAGAAAAACACTTTGAACTTGATACCATAAAAACTTGAAATCCGGTGAAGTTGTCCGCATTATGGTGCCTTCTGATCTGCTGGTGAAGGCAGATAAACAAGAGCAAAGATGCTACGCTAGATATCGGTGGGATAATAGCAGAGAAAAAGACTCGCGATGTCAGAGCAGAGGTGAACTACGGTCGTCGGCTCCGTCTCTGCGCTCAGCTTCCTGTTAGGAAGAGGAGGGCTTTAGACTCCTTCTTTCAAAGCTTAACACAGAAACCCTCTGGACGTTCGTCTTTGTCCTCGTCCACTCTGACATTACAGTTGTTCCCAGTTATTTCTAATTTGCGCCACTAATCGTAACGTGGTGGGATGGTGTCGTCGTAAAAGGTTGCTGATTCTGAGACTATTGACATGAAGAAAAAAGGAGCACAAATGAGTGAAAGTAAGTGAAAGCAAACTACAAGACCAGAGAGAAAACGCCAGAAGACACATACAGCGGTAAGGTCATCAGACTATATATACTGTATATCATTTTGATTTTTTTTCCCAGCATGCTGTGCTCATTCTTAGCAGTGTCCACCAGGTGATGCACTAATTCATCTGTGCAGCGACTGTCCATCAGCCCCGTGAGGTGTGATGACCACCAGTATGGCCACTCCCTCCAGGCTCCACCCCGAGTTATGACGACGACGCAGAGAGGAGAGGAGAAGAGGGGTGTGAGTGTGCATCTGTGTGTGTGTGTGTGTGTGTGTGTGTGTCTGTGTGTGTACACGTCTTCGCTTTTCAGAGTGCAGGCAGCGTTCACGTGCACTTTTAAAATTGCAGCACACCACAGTTCTCCACAGGAAACCACAGGAAACTGAGTTTTCGTCGCTATCTCTAGAAGCACGCAAAATGACAAACAAGATTTTTTTGTTGTTGTTTTTTTCCCCTCTTCTAGTACGGCGTGTCCCTTATGGCTTCTATAGCGTCAATAGGAAGTTTACAGACATCAAGCTACTCAGGTGGCGGGGAACTCAGAAAGAACAGCGACAGACCTTCTGGTGCTTCTTGAGCTTCTCCCCTCGGGGTGTATTTCAGAGGACGACTCTGTAGATCTACAGAAGATAGGCAGTGCTGTTCTTCTCTTTCTAGAGAAATGACATTTGAGGAGATGCGGCTTCTTTCAGCTTAAGGGTCTCTACATTATGGAGCCCGACTGCACTCATGTCCATTTCAAAACACGAGCAGAATATCAGTGTGACTGCTGGATAAAATTCAGATTCATTATTTTTGTTCAAGCTGTTTAATGTTGAAGTAAAAACAAGCTAGCGGCATCAGACAAATGCAACGGAGAGATCTTTAAGAGGTCTGAAAAGGTATTTGTCCAAACACAACATCTGAGTAAAAGATCTTTAAAAAGGACAGAAAACACAGACACGCCGCAGACACACACAAGCCGCGGTAATGATTGTGAATAATATCCTTGCAAAAATGATCAACTCTGACAATGTAATATTACCCAACAATAAATACATCATAGAGCAGGAAAAAAAAGAGAGAGAAGAGAAAGAAGAGGGGGAAAGAAAAGGCCCAGCAGCTCCAAGTGACAGCATAAATAAAGTGTGGCACATCTTTTACCTTCTTCAATTATCTGCCTTTTGACATGCAAGCCGAGCACAGTGTAATTAACATCTCAGCAGATAATGGGGTCGCTACTCACTGATCAATCTCGCACATATATTATTTGCCTTTCTACCAATCCGACCTCCTGTTCTCCGAGAAAGGAAATATTCCACGACAGATTTTTCTTTTTCGGTTTGGGGCTTTTAATAAAACTCTGGTAATAGCACTAATGACTCATCCAATTGAGCTCATCTTCCAAACATCAATTAGGGCCACGACCCTGCTCGCACGGTAAAAAACAAACCTTTTCCGATTCACGCAAGATGGTAACCGTGTTGTCATATTCAATTACGGGCCGCACCATTAGACAGAGAAGAATAAAAACGTTCTCTAAGTGAAGGAACCGGTGCTGTTGCTGGATCTCTTAACCAACAATACAATCAGGAGTTGATATGAATTTGGCTTATTTACTCCAGCAAATACCAGTATTCGCTATAATGACGGTCCTTGTGTCCGTCCATTGCTGACAGGCCTTGTGTGCAGAGCATAAGCATATTATGTCTGGCTGAAAACTACTTTTGATCGAAACCATCTGTGTATTGTACACAAAGTGCAGAATATGGTGTTACAAGAGGCAGCGCTACACGTAAAGGCTCTTCAATGTGCTTTTATATAAAAGGAGAAGAACATACAGTCAGTCCATATTGAACAATTAATTAAACGGGTAATGTCTGGTTGGTACTATTGGCAGTTTGCAACCTGTGAAGTTATTCATGTATGTTTTTGTGCGGTTCCTTACTGTTATGTCATCTACTTTGTTTATATTGTAATTGCTTGTTTTTACCACGTAAAGTGTCTGAGTACCGTTTAAAGCGCCATACAAATAAAATGTATTATCGTTATAACTGCTAAACCGAGCGGCATTGCTCTTATAACAAAAAGTGACAATCCTCAACATCCTCTGGTGATAAGCAGCCCTGATGCAAGATCCATTCTCAGCAAAGCACTTTGTCTGCAACACAAAGAAATAAAATATAGCCGACTGCAACAGGTTGACCCACCAACAATGTCTGCATGCCGTGGCTATTCCCATGTCGTGGCTATTCCCCCCCCCCCCCCTTACACTGTGAACATGACAGAGCTGCATAGCAGCAGCAGATGCCTTTCAGCAGACCTCAAATCAGCCCTGAGATTTATGTTGTTTGTGTAGCGTCCAGTCCATTGAGAGCAACAACTGAACACCTTAAGGGGAGAAACCTCACTTCCTCTTTAAGAGACTGAACTGAAATAACCGTGTCCCTGTGATGACAACTGCTGCTTCAGTTGCATCACTCACAGATCTGTTTATAGTATTTTGGTCGAGGTGTCAGACCTCCACACTGAGCATTATACTTGCCGTTATTTGGTAATTCTACGCCTGACTTTTTAGCGCCACGGCAATCCTCTATTCTTGTAGTGTTCGCAGTTTATCAAATATGCATTTCAGCTAACCTGCCCAGAGTCTGCTTCACCATGACTGTACAAATTAAATAGATGGAAAAAACGAATTAGCTTTCTAGTGTTTTTTGACTTCACAGACGGAAACATACTCTGGGCAAATAAAAGATACAAGAGCTGATCAAAAAAAGTGAATGTAAGACAATCACAGTTGTTTTTGCTGTTAAAAGCTTTACCTTGAGTGTATTATTAACTCAACGCTGCCTGGACACGCGGGGGCAGTTTTTTTTTTTACAATTTAGGCTTAAAACAGATGTGCGTTTTATGTGGCAGGTTCTCCAGAGTTTAGACGCGGCTGTCCACATAGATGAGGCAGTAAATCAGGTCGTAAAAAGCTGCCTTTGAAACTTTCGGGGGGGGGGGGGGGGTTAATGCTGACATGACCGCTAGTGGGCAGGGATCCTCCGTGCGCTCTCCTTTCAGGACTCACTCGCAAAAAAAACCTGAAACATCTTCACTTCTATCTGAATTCTATCAGGTCCCGTTTCCTGCACACATGTGCTCTTGGGTGGTACGACATAACGTTACTCACACTTTGCCGTAATGTGGATACTGTATTGCAAGGTGACGAGGTAATTGTACTGCAATGTAGTGTACAGTGTAATTACTGGAAGTTACACACCTTCAGACCCCCCCCCCCCCCCCCCCCCTACCTATTACCCAACCCCGGATTTACAATGTGGAATTCCTGGCAGGGTACACGCGTACACGTACACACACGTACACACACGTACACACACTTTTGGACTGCCTTAAAACACACAGTCTCTTTTCCACTTACACTTTTTCTCGCGTGCTCAGTTTCGTTCATTTTCTCGACTTCAAAACGCGGTTTCGCTTGTTTTCCTTTTGCCAAAAGACAATGTTTGTCACACAATGCAATCTTAATGCTTCACACTCCCTTTTGCCGGTGACCTGTGTTGACTCCGGTACCACCCCCTGGGCCGGGCAGGAAGGCCTGCTGAGTGAGCTCTCTGCTGGCTGCATCCAGACCCAGCCTCTTACACAATGCAGCAGGCCCGGCCCCCTCCTCCCCAATAACCCACTTCCCATTCTTCATCAAACCTGGGGATTGTCGTGTGAGAGGGTGGAGATGAGAAAGATGGGAGGAGGTGTGTGTGTGCGTGTGTGTGTGTGTGTGTCGGGGGAGGCACATCCTGCGTGAAACCGCATCCTGAACAAGCATCGCTGCGTCTCACTGTAAATAAATACTCTCTCCTCCGCGTAGCTTCCGTCAACTGTCACCGCCTTGGCTCCCAATCACCTTCAAGTCCAAACAGGAAAGTGCAGGGAGGCGAGGGAGATGGAAGATATGAGCTTTAATTTGCTTGTCGCTGCACTTTAGCCCGGGTGCGCGGCGCTTCCTATCCTCCCGCTCCGACCAGCTGCCCCGGCTTCGTTCCAGACCCCGAGTCCTTCCTGTCACCTCTCATTACTACATCATCCAGGAGGAGGCTCCCCGTGTAGCCGGGAAATCACCGTTTGGTGGTACTCTCCCCCCGTCCGTTTATGTACTACTATATGAGACACGACTCGAAACCACGCGTGGCATCCTCGGAGGAGAGCTGCTGCCTTGTTACCTGCTGATCCCCCCCCCCCCCCCCCCCCCGCCCCCTTGTGCAATATCATGGGAGATGCAACTGAGCAACAGAGCATGACGACAGGCGACAACTGAGGTATGACGAGGTCTCAGTCTGTGAACTGCTTTGTGTTGCGAGACTCTCAACGCGCCGGCTCAGTGTGTGAATATCTATCATTTGACGAAGCCTCAAAGGCACGCTTGTTGCGATGACAAACCAACGTGTGTGTAATAAGGCCGTGGTTACACGTGTCGTTTCAAAGCCACTTTTGTCACCCGATCACGCCAGAAAAAATACTAAATAAAATCTTTTGAATAACAAAATTACGGGGGACTTTTATTGTGAAGAATTTATAGGAAAAATGTGTTCATCACCGAATTAGAGGAGCTTCGTTAGCGGCTTTTCTTCAATAAAACAAGACTGCTAATACTGCAGGGAGGAAGAGTAAGTGGCAAAAAATAAATAACGGGGAGGGCTTTTATTTTGAAGAATTTATAGGAAATTAAATGTGCTGTCCGCTGTTTTACAGCCGCTCCTTTGACGACGAAAAAAAGTACACGATCACCACCCGGTCAGGCAAGTCGCATTGAAGTGTAACCAGCCTAAATGTTCTGGATTAAAGAACCAGGAACAGAAGAGACCGCTCAATGAGGTGAATCGATACGGTAGCAGCTCAATACTGTCGTCTTGTGTCCTATCTCAACTTTTCCTTCAAGAGTACAGACATCCGCGTAGAATATCGACAGCAGCGCATCGGCGTTCGGCCTGAGCTCAGCTCTGCCCAACCGGCTTGATAAAAGTGTGAGCCACATTTACATGCTCTCTGCATGTCAGATAAACATTCACTGGTCACTGGAATCATGTATACAAATTTCCAAAAAGTATACAGGACACCACCAAATGTGCTGTGATACGTATCTTATAAATCAACATGTTCTTTCACTGATAAACAGCTGAATATTAGTCACTGAATTTACCCCCCCCCACACAGTCCTTAACTGTTAATCCGTACACAAAGCCTTTGTGAAAACAGCGGCAACATTGAATTCTAAGCAGTTTACTGCTTCAACAGTGATGACACTCTCTGCGCAAAGGATGCAACGCGAGACGACGGTATTCAAAACCATGAACACAATGATCCGAGGGAGCAGCATGAAGGAAGTAGGACTGAGCTAAATTAGCCTCACAGTTCAAACAGTTCTGTATACAACGCGTCGCTTCAGTGAAATAGCCCCGCGCTGTTTGAAACAGGAAGAGATGATAGCTGTTATTATATTCCAACCAAATTGGCACTTCATGCAAACTCATGGCGATGTTTTGCAGGAGAGGAAAAAAAAAAAAAAAAAAAAAACAGTAGAGAACACAAGTGACGGACATGAAGCCAAAGATTTAGTGCCATCTGTCCGTAGCCTTGCTTCGTACATCTGAACAGAAACGAGCTGAATGGGATTCAGACACGTTGGTGTTGAGTTGCTCCATCTGACGGCTACAGGCGCCCCTCCTCTCTGCCTGAGGAGAAGGCTCGCTGGCCAGACGCATTACTTTAAAAGAGCAACATCTCACTGAGTATGTCACAACCTGCCCGGGGGGAGGGGGGGTTGTGGTGTGTTTATGTTTTGTCCTCAGGACCCCCGATTGTTGTTCATTTCCTGTGCGAAGACAAAATAAGCACCAAAAACGTGCTCTTCCCCGGCCTTCACCCGCATTGCGGCGCTTTTTCCGCACAAGTGGCTGCTCGATTATACAATTAAAACAATTTTTCCGCATCTATCTGTCAGACTCTAATTCGCCCGTTGGAACGACACTAATGGAGCGCGCCTCTTTTCTCTCTCGCGACAGAAGAAAACAGAGCAGAGGGCCAAGAGGAGGAGTGTTGTGTTTGTTTAGCAGGATGTTGGTGAATAAAGTTCAGACCCGAGCGAGTTTTCAATACGGCCCACGGTGCAGCAAGGAAACGGGGAGGTTCGTCGGATTGTTGGTTCAAATTAACCCTCGGGTGAAGAAAAAAAAGGAAGAAACGGAGTGACCCTCTTATTTTCCGAGACGACACTCCCTTCAACCAACGCCGACGTTAATAATTCATCATGACAAAATAAATAACCAGGGAAGCTGAACGTGAAAAATAAAATATAAATCGAATGTGTTCCAAAATTCATAAAAGTCTGATGTGAGGTTGTGCCTTTCAGGCGGACGCGACACAGGGAGGATTTATCCAAACCCTGACCTGGATATCCTGCGTCTCCGTCCACCCAGTGTGGACGAGGAACACCGATAGGAACTCCTCCTACACAAGTTCAAGGGAAATGCTTTCAATGGCGCGGCTCTGTCCTTCCCAACCAGTCGAGAGTTTTATGTTTATGAGCTACCCTGATGGGGATGCACATATCCATTAGATATGAGTTCGCCTGTGGAGGGAGGTGAGGGGGGGGGGGGGGGGGGGGGGGGCTGGTATTAACCCACGAGTAAATGCCCCATCAGCAAAGAGGGAAAAGCTGCCTTTTATGGCCAACAGATCACAGACTCAAGCCATTGACCACAGAGCCCACAAATGAGGCGTTAAGTGTAGTGGCGGGGCAGCGGAGGAAGAGGAGCGGAGAGATACGACCCTCCGCTCAGCCATGCGTGGAGCTGCCCTCTGCCTCCTTTCTGTTCTCTGCGTCTCTTCCACTCCACACACGACGAATAAATACACAAAAATAACAACTGTCACCGGCAGCCAAATTCATCAAAAGGCATCCGTGACGTCGCAGCCTTGTAATGTTATTTGTTGTAATAGAATATACTTTTTTTTTTTTTTTACGCAATATTCGGAGAGATTCCTAATGGACGTTTTTGGTAATTAATTGCCAGATAGATGCAGGGTTAGAGTTAAGAAACACAACCTGACGTGGAGATTGGGAAAGAGAGTGCGGCGAGGGAGGCCCTGCTGGGAAGGTTTCATCATTGTGCCTGCCCCCCCCCTGCTGCTGGCATAGGCAGGAGACGATGGGGAGGTTGGGGGGGGGGGGGATAGACTCCTCTTCACAGTCAGAGATTTAATTGCACGCAGATTCCATTACCTCTGCACAAATGTCACATTCTCTTCTGATCAGGGGGCACGGCGGCCACCGGCAGCGCTGGCTGGCAAGCAGCCAGACCGTAGTGCAGAAAGTGTTCAGCCAATCAGGGCTCCCGGGGCAGACAGAGGTGAGCGGAGGGACAGAAAAGACGACAGTACGCCAAAGATATGGGAGGAAAAAAAAAAACACAGAAAAAAAAGTCACCAATGCAGAGAAGCTGACGGTGCAACACTCAGGTAGAGGGCAATATGCTGCATTAACATATTTTATTGATTTCACTTGTGCAGTTAACTGCGTTTATCATTGCAATTACTATTATTATTACTATTATTATTCTCATAGATTTTTAATTGGTAAAGGTTGGCGAGTATATGTGCACTAATTTTCATATTCATATATTTACAACAAGTTAATACAGCAATGGTAAGTTCACATGACCAACATGACCGAGCTGTTCTAACCTGAAAGAACCTTTACTTCACCTACTGTATTAATAGATGCAAAAATAAATAAATAATAATAATAATAATAATAATAATAATAATAAATACCCTCAAGCTAAAAAAAAAAAAAAAGACTGCATTTAAATTTTTATAACGAATTAACATCCGAGCTCATTGTACACTTTGAAGATGAAGTTCTTCAAGTATTCTGGACAATCTATCATTTTTATATCAAAATATCATTTGAAAGAGTGAATTGTTCAGTTATAATTATTGCTTAATAGAGCTGCAATCAACGGATTATTTTAATTTATTCTAACCTGGTCCGCTGAGCCCACATGTACAGAAATGACCTGTTATGTCATTTCTGTAATGACAAAACAGGTTCAAGTAAAAATAATCCACCTGTCATTTTCTCAATCAATCTCTTCATTGTTTGGTCTACAAAGTGTCAGCACAAAGCAAAAGATGTCCGTCACAACTTCCCAGAGATGTTTTAAAATATGTATTGTTGTCCAAACGACGACACTAACCCAACGATATTCAGTTCTCTCTCACAGACGACGAAGAAAACTAGATGTATCGAAATGTGGGAAAAGCTGGAACTAGCGAATTTGTGTAACTCACAAAAATTAGTAAATTGATTGATTGTCAAAATAGGTGCAGATTACAGTTGGCACTTACGGCTGAAACTGTTAAGAGACATAAAAAGAACAGAGTGGTGAGTGACAGGTAGTGTGTCTCCTGGTTGCTCTTAAGAACACAGTAGCATTGTTTTAAGCGTATTAATTCAAAAGCTCTGGGGAATCGGGGCCTCCAGGATTAGGAGTCATGAAGTAGCCCTGATCGGCAAAAACCAGATATGTGGGCAGCAGTTCAGAGGCTTGGAACCAGTCACCACAAGAACATTCCCGGAGTTCAATTTATACAAAAATAATTGCAATATCGGTCAGTAAAATTGGTAATTAGATACTATTTCCCCAAAATAATATCCAGCCCCTATTCTGTACTATTTGTGTCTTTATCATTCACATGCTGGCCTAAACAGTTGAGCAATAAAAGTGATGAAAAGCTCAGAATACATCTGTTGGGATCTGCTTCCAGCTTATTATGGCCCGATACAAATAAGCCTTAATAGCCAGACCCAACGGCTGTTTTGGAGGCACTTCACAGACAAACACAGTAATGTACGAAATAAGAGACGGGTTAGCGGGAGGAGGGCCACATACCCTGATCACTGGTGCAGGGCGGACTGGCGCTCCATTCCTCCAATCAGAATTCAGCTCACAGTCTTGAGAGCAGGGCCACTGGGGAGGAGAGAGAGAGAGAGAGAGAGAGAGAGAGAGAGAGAGAGAGAGAGAGAGAGAGAGAGAGAGAGAAGGAAGGAAAGGGAAAGATACAACTATTACAAACAGGAAGTGAAAAGGTGGGGGGGGGGGAGCCCCTAACCTGGTCCGCTGAGCCCACATGTACAGAAATGACATAACAGGTTAAAAGTAAAAGTGATCATTGTCGGCCGCAAGTGTTTGATAAGTTGTGACGCACCGATTCCTGTTGGCTCCTCCTGGCCTACATGCATACCAAGTCGTGGTTCATATGTGAACATGCAGATAAGCAGCGATGGCGGACACTAAAATAGCAGCAAAGGTGTTTGTATCACAGTTTCTGTGGTTCGCTTCTCATCTAAGAAACAGTAAACAAGTCACGTGGTTGACCTTTGTTAACGGAGTGCTTTTGATAAACCCACAGAAGACAGAAACACGCTTCACGGAGCTGAATGTGATCAAAACACAGACTACAGGACCTAAAAGACGATTATTATTTTCCATTTAAAGCACCCAAACAAAAAGAACATCTTTACCGACACATTACAAACTTTTATGATGATGAGATATTTACAATAAAGCTGTGTAACACACTACGAAGCTACAAGTGTGATTGCTCAGGAGACGGTGTGTTCACAGCAGTGCAGTGACCTATAATCCCCGACGTGGTCTCTCCACCTTCTTGCTTTGTTGTTTACAGAAATGATGCATGAGCCTTTGTGCCACTGGAAACACATCGGAGACAACATTTTGTTTATTGTAAAAGCTGGTGTTGAGCTCAAAAAGCATTCGTCTGTAACCAGATAAACAAGTGGAAAGATGCTAATGACTTCCAGATAAGCTTCAGAACATTGCAGAAGAGGCAGCGGAACGGATGGCTTCTGGTTTGGTCCCCGTCACACGAGTCGTGGCTGCATGTGTGGCTTGTTGGCCCGATGATGTGTGTGTATATATATATATATGTATATATATATACATATATACATATATATATATATATATATATATATACATATACGCGACATGTGCACCGCTTTGCTGTTAAATGTGGCCGGTGTCTTCCAGCAGCACAGCACAGTTAATTGGCCCCACGCTCGATGGGAAAGCGTGTCAAAAAAAGACCAACTCTATAACTCTGTGCAGCGGCGTGTCTCTCTGACCAGACACAACAAACCCACAGACATCCCAACGCCTCATAACTCACCAGTGTGGAATTTGACTAACCCCATTAGCGCAGCCGCTCTTTTCACAGACCCAGTCCACATTCCTGGGGTCCGCCATCGGCCCCAGATAAGACTTGACTGATTACTCGGTTGCATCCCTGTCATTACTCCCCGAAAATATGTTGATCCCAACAGACAACCCCCCCCCCACGCCCTCATGGATTCACGGCAGGGCCCCTCACTTTGAGATCTTACTCCAGCTTTAGAAACCACTTGATGAGAAGATTGAAAAGAGATGGGATTTATGTGCAGGGTGTTAAAATAGCACACACTTAAAGAGGTCGCTCTGATTTCAAGTCTTTATTGCAAATTAACAAGTGCTGGATGTTAAAACGCGGTTACGTTTTATTACGTAATTTGTCCATAAAACGTTTTAAAAAAAAGACTAAAACAACCAAACACTTTGAGATATACTACATGCGAAGACGCCAACATAAAGTCAAAACACTTTTACCTCAGACTATAAAGCGTTCTCACTTTTTCACGTGCCAGCTGCTCGACACTCGACTCGCTCTGGAAACATGTGGTTGTGATCTCCTCTTTTCACTCAAATTACAAACGATGTCAGTTTCTGAGGAAAACTCCGGTTCGCAGCGCGTGTGGTAATTGCCACTCATTTGTGAGTTCGCAGGCGAACCAGACGGCCGTTTGAAGCTGTCCGTCCTTGTTGAGGGGGTGTGACGAGGGCCAGGAGTTAGCCGGCGTCAGGAGAACCCAGCGATGGTTTCTTTTGCGCCATGAAATCAGTTACAGGTCACCTGCTGCTCGTTTGAAAGCACGACATGTAAAAATATTTACAAAAGGAAACTTGTTTAACCCATTTGAATTGTGAAAAACGACGGCATGCACAGTGTTAGTGGATCTACGATGAAGCCAGTGATCAGGTTTTGCACCAGTTGGTTGGTGGGGGGGGGGGGGTAAACTGGTGCTGTATCGGATCAATGGCTTGACCCATTAAGTCACACCACTCCTCATCTAATAAGAGCCGGTGTTCGGGAACACCCGCGGCTGACCCGCGCTGCTGGGGACAATTACCAGAGAGTGGTCTTTCGGGGGGCCGACGCCCACTTGACCCGGTAGCGTAAAGACTCGCAGGAGATCCACATGATTTAAACTCCTCCCCAAGACGCGCTGACAAGGTTAGCGGGTCAGCGCAGACATTAACAGGTCAGTGTGTGGCCCACTTGGGAACAATTACTCCCAGTCACAGCTAAGTGGACACTTGATTGAACACGACGGAGGCAGGACACACTTCCCACAGATAACAATCCCCAGAGCCATTTAGGATAAAAAGCCCTTGTGATACAGCCTTTATGGGCAGAATTCATCTTCCTTTTCCCTTTTAAAAGAATGTGAGAGTGTGATAGAGAGCCATTCTCTCGGAGAGATGAGTCCCTCAAAAGCATTACCATTTTCTAGCAATGCTAATAGCTGCTTCTGACACAGAAACAATTACAAGGTGACTGGGAGAACGAGCTAAACAATGGGACGGGGCTGTTGAGGTTTCATTTTTCTTTCGTGGAGGAAAATTGGCGCGTCTTCCAGCGGACTTTTGACCGAACAATCGGGCTTAAAACAGCAACGCTGGAAGTTAACAGAGCAACATAAACACACGATAAATATCTCATCTCTAATTAACGGTTTGGGTTTTTTTACGCTGCTAGACCTTTAACCTACTGACAGTTTGACCCCTCTCTCCCACCACAATGACTGAAAACTTTGCCTCGAACATCTGGTGTCCTGCGGCAGCCCGGCCAGCTCTGGGCCGCTTCATGTCACAACTCAACAACAACTAGTTTGTGTTTCATCGTAATGCGTGGGTTTAACATGAACTGTAGAAGATAAACAGATGTTTGAGGGGGGGGGGGGCTGCTGCAGATAAAATAGCAAACTTATGAATGTGTATCTGTGTATAAAAACGGTCTCCTCATACACAAACGGGGCTTATCGATTCGCGAACACATTTTCCCAGCATTTGCATAAGCCGCGGGTTGTTTGTGTTGTTGTTGGGTTTTTTTTGTCCAGGGGCTTTGTTTATTTATTCGTCTGCGCTATAAAAAAAAAATCAGTTTCACATTGTCCTCTCGATCTGCAGCGGTGGCTGCTGCAGATGGTAGTTGTTAGTGGCTGGAGATGACACAGTTCACCACTTCTCCAGGAGACAGCCGGCCCAGAGACCAGCACAGCTGCAGAGGAGGAGGAGGAGGAGGAGGAGGAGAGACTTTGCTTTTTTTGAAGATAGGAAGGCTAAGAAATCCCGTCGTTGACAGATTTATATTACTCCAGAGCTCATCATTTGCCTCCCGTGCTCTTTTCTGAGGAATCAAGAACTCAATGCCTGACATTAGTAGAGAGAGAGAAACCTTCCTGCAGAGAATCTCTCTCCCCGACCTCTCTATCCCGCCCTCCTCATTAACGGGGCTCTTTTCCAATTCACAGAGGGACCCCTGAGATACAACGTTCCCAAAGAATCCGGCAAAGTGACACAACATTAACCCATTTGCACACACGCGGAAAAAGTGCAAAAAAAGCAACAGGCTCACCGGCTGACCCGCCGCTTGTTGTGGCAGCCGGCTTTATTCCCCAGGACCGTTTTGTAACCAAGTGGGCATCGTGTGAAAGCCATCTGGGTGCCACTTATTTAAAGCTGGCACAGGTCCCGTGGCAGCCAGCCTGGCAATGAGGAGAAGGGAATAAATGGCATCATTTACTTAACATTTACCGTTGCGCCTGTTTAAAAAAAAGCCCACGACTAAACAATTTGGGGGGGGGGGGGGGGGGTTCGAGAGTGCCAGTTTCTGCCGACAGCCAAATTGTGCTGCATGTGCGGCAACCGTCAAAGGGCTGATAAAGGAGGTATCGAGATGTTAACCACATGAAATTGCATTTACCACCAAGTACGTTAACAGCCCTCGATCCATTTACACCAAAAGAAAATCTCCCGGTGAGTTATGCACGGCACACAACCCATAAACAGACAATAAACACATTGTAATTATAATGCCAACTCTTTAATTACGTGTGCCATTTGGGGATGGTCGAGCTCGCTAATTGTCAGAGTGATGTGAAAGGATGTTTTTGGGGGGGGGGGGGGGGGGGGGATCAAGCCTCGGGCCCCGATGAGAACCATATTCCCGGCTCTCCGAGCGCGTTAGAAGGCAGAAAATTCAATTGGCACGGTTCCAAAGAGGAACAGTCCAAACAGCCGTAATCAGCGGGGACAAACTCCATGCAAATCATTTACATTAGCACAAGTGGAGGGAAGTGCGTAAGGTTTCACTCGCAGAGCGCTATAAAGCGAGGAACGTCTCTGCCCGCTTTCAACCTCGCTGCTATAGGTTATGATCAGTTCCACAAATCGTACACCGTCTGAAGAGGCAAGGAAGGAAACAAGACACCTACGACTGGGATATCTCACTCGATTGTGTCTCTATTATTCTATGACAATTCTCTTCTATTTTCCATAGTGGAAACCAATTAAATTACAGGAGAGAAACAATGTGGACGACAGGCTTTAATCCTGTTACTGCATGTTGCCAGTAAACAGCAGACGTATTGCAGAATGCTAAACAAACGAAACGCCCCCGTAGCCGTTGTGTCTTCACAGACGGTTGACCCGACATCACTGTTTGGTGAGGATGCTGAGTATTTGTCGCCCTGTTGACTCCCGTTAGACCATTAGATTAGATTTATTATGTTACATTATGTGGTTTCTCCATAACAGAGCTGACCACTTTTACTCTGTGACTTGGTATTACCTTAGAAAAGAGGAAAAAGATACAGCGTTCCTTTGATAATACTGAAATGTTATTTTTGTTATATCAAACAGCCCTACTGCCAAGGAAGTGTTGGTTGGTAAGCCATATCATTTGAATATTACTGCAAATTCCATGCAGCTCCAATTTATATATACATTTTTATCTCTAGTTTGATCCGTGCGTTGCATATTTTGCCATCAAGGAAAAAGAGGAAAGGCATTGTATAAGAACAGACGCTTTGAGCGCATTGAGGAAAAAAACGAAACAAAGCAGCACAATGTTTTATCTATCACCCTTTAGCAATGCACAGTTATTTTGGACATGAACACTCCCAATGTTCAGACTGAATGAGTTCAACGGTCTGCTCGCAATGCAAAGCAACTCTGAACGGACACGAAGCAACTCAGCGTACATCACGCACAAATGTCCGCTACGATTTAACGCGATGACATCCGTCCATATTCACTTTTACATCGGTAGCTGCTGTTAGCAACAGTATCGCCTGTTCACGATACCAAGTCTGGTCACGTGATCCGTTTGCTTATTTAAGCGAGTGGCCTCGACTGGCCTACAATGTTAGCATGTACAGCTCATGGCAGTGGATGAAGATCACAGGGTGAATTGTTGAGTACACCCTGAGAACACTCCATGAGACGCCGTCTCTTCAGATGAATCATCAGCCGTGAGAAGTATCAGGTAGTGAGTAACTGTTTACATGTTGACTGGCCTGTATGTGGTCGGGCATGATGTCTCATGGTGGAAAGAGAGGCATCCCCGTGGATCTGGTGGGAGGCTGCGGCGCTGCAATCAACTTCACCGCGGCCTGCAAGGTCTTTCACACGGGACCCCGCTACTGATGAACGACAGCGGAGTGACTCAGTGAAAGAGAACGTGTGCATGAAGGATGCAGAATTTTTCATCCGCCATCCGTCTCGTGCTCTAATGTGGCCATTATGCTCTAAAAAGAGACTGCTCGTCTATTCATTTCATGCAAAAAAGAAGGGAGATGACACAGCGAGAGGGTCGGTCGCAGTGATTAAAGCTCTTTGAATTAGCTCTTCAATCACAGCGTACGATTGTGTAGGAAGCACACAGACATGCACTCAAAATACCCAAATCCCCTCCGTAGTTATGGATATGAATGGATTGATTTACTCATTTCTGGGCGAGTTGTGTTGTGTTTTTTTTCCGGCGCGAGGAATTGATTGGCCGACACATTAAAAGCTTGTGCATCCCGGCGCTCCATACACACGACATGAAAAGGCTTTTAGAAAAACATCCAATAACTCGGAGCGGCTGATTGTTTATCCCGCACCACATTGGCAGCATTTACAACAGGTGCAGTAAATCTCCAACAAAAAGGCTGTAAACAGTAAATAGTAAATGGTTAACAGCGGCGGCGAAGCTGGGAGCAACTCTGGGACACACACACGTGCGTGTGTGTGTGTGTGTGTGTGAGAGACGCAGAAGGCGCTTTGTCAGCGCCACTCACTGAGAACTGATACTGAAGACAAATAGGACAAATAGAATGTGAAACGTGCGATACGTGAGCCAACGCTGTCACAGGTGAACCTCTGGTACGACATCACCGCTTTTACAGGAGACTCAGATCTGCAACTGACGATTCACATCACTGCTAACGTACACTTTCCGATGCTCTTTACTATAGTTCCTGGAACAAAATAAGTAAGTTTCAGTTGCAGTTGAGATTCTCTCTCTCTCACCCACTCTTTCTCCTGTTCTCTCTCTCTCTCTCTCTCCATCTTTATCTCGGTCTTTTTTTAGACCCGGTCGGGCAGTCGCTTAGATAAATGTCTTGTAAGCCACAATAACACAAAACAATATGTCCATCCCTAATATAAACCGTTCACCCATTCACGAGCGAGCCGGGCGGCGTTAGGGTCATGAAGCCCCTCGACGAGCCAAGTCAGCATTAACCCTTTCTGTCCGTTGGTAAACTCACTGCTCTGAACACTCATTTTTGTTTTTCTCAGATCACTTTTTTTTTTACTGTGAGCTGTGTGCCTGTTGTTGCCGCCTGCTGTTATGTCACCTGACTGCTGGTGTGCGTGCTGACTGTGCAGAGAGGTAAAGCACATCGCTCTCAGGATGGAAACAGGGGAACACTACCAGCTATCACACACACACTGCTGCTGAGGCGTCTGCTTTTATCATTCAAATTTGCAATTAATAATGATTTGACATTTCATTTCATTAAAGCTCGGAGTCGGTGTGTTTTGTTTTCCTTATTAAATATATTGCTCCACTCACACAGCTATGTGAAGGATTGATGTACTAGTCAGTGAGTCTTGTATTGTACAGAGAGAAATGATCCCTGTGTACATCACAGACCGGATATAAAGATGGACGACATGACGGCTACCAAAAAGTGAAGACGAGACTTATCGATCGCCCCCTAGTTGCTGGCTGCAGTATAGATCATAGAGCCCGCCCCCTCCGTGTTAGCAGATGGTCAGACTAAAACAAAGTACACGTCAAAGACATTGTTCCCACGATGGTTTCTGTCATTTTAGGTATTTATTATCACACTAATGTATGTTCAAGGGGTGCGGCGTCATGATTGACAGCTGCTCTGAGGGAAGCAGTCGCGGAATTGTACATAGAGTGAGAATGTCGAGATGAGATGCAACTTTAACTTGAATTTTCTCAAAAACAGTGACCACGGCTCTTCAAAGATCCTTAAATACAGTCTATGGCTATCGCAGTAACCGGCCGGGCCAGCTAGCGTAGCGTCATGTTGAAGTGTTCACAAGAGACGCGAGCAACAACCACGAGTCTGTGTACGAGAACAAGCGTCAATTTGATCGTAACTGTATTTATAGTTGTTGTGTCTTCCTAGCCAAACAGCTACCTTGCGCTAACGTAGCAGCTAGGTGGCTACCATGCAGCTGCGCCCCGCCTCTGTATCCAATGAGCCCCTGACAATAACGATGCGTTTCCCACTCACAAAACGACAGATTTTCCCACATTTTCTTTTTTAAACCGCGTCACGCGGCCACCTGCTGTGTTTGCTGCTGTGTTATCCTGCGAGATGTGAAAAAGGGACTTTACACACATCCGCAGCCTCGACGTCGAACCGCTCTGTGAAAGCCACAGAAGCATCACACCTGACGTGGATCGCTGTGTGAATCTCATCTTTGATAAACAGGAGCCTCAAATACTGTACACTTCTATTTAAACCCACATATCGGCCTCATTTTGGCGTTTTGTACCGTGATTCAGCTCGTGTGTGTGTTCATGGAACATCATTCTGTCACTGAAAAAAAGGTATCTTCACAAGACTCCACGCTGACACATTACATCTCATACTTTAGAATAAATAAAAGATATAAATGATTCCACTAAATTATCACACAGCCCTAAAAAAGTTAAGAGTTATCAACAAAAGTGTTTCTTTAAATCACAAAGACGACAGTGACAAAGCGGTTCTCCCGTGCAGGAACTGGACGGCCACGCTATCTGCCCCCAACACATAACTCCATCCCAGGCTAATCTATTGACCGAGAGGATAAACAACAAAAATATATAACTCGGGTGAAAATAACCATCTCCAACTGAGTGGTTTGGGAACGGAGCCTCGCCCTGTTTACAACACCGAGAACAAAAACAAACTCCCTCCAAGGAGCCCGGGCGAATGCAAGTCACACAGACACACACACACACACACACACACACACACCAACCAATACAGGCAAACAACAACAACAAAGTCTGCAGATCTACTGGGAGAGCAGGCTATCACACAACAGCACAAACAAGGTGTGTGTTTGAGGGAATTGGAGAGCGAGAGAGACGAGTGTCTGTGAGAGAGAGAGAGAGAGAGAGAGACACACAGAGAGAGAGAGAGAGCGAGCTGGTGTTGGTGTGAAAGTGGAATTGAGTAGCAAACAAAGTCAAACACCACCCCCGCCACCCCTCTCAGTCTCAGGTCAACTGAATCATCGGGAGTCGGGGAAGATACCGTCACCGCCTTCCACGAATAGCTGGCGAAAAGGAAAAAAAAAACTAAGAAGCCACATCAGTATGACTTCACCGTGGCAGAGCCGGTAGCTTGAGAACACTCTCCCTCAATATCCAGAGGGGACTCTGAATGAAGAGGTAATGAATCTCAGTTAACAAGGCCATTATCAGTGAAGGAACTACATCATCCAGGAGGGACTCCAAATCCACCAGGCCCCTAACACACACACACACACACACTGGCCTTTTTATTGTTGCTATTAACTGCTCAGGTACATTGCCAACAACTGGGCCTACCAAAAAAAAAAAAGAAGAAGAAGAAGAAGAAGAAATTGCACAAAGATAAAAGTGCGGCGCTTTTGATCTCGCCCCGTGCATCATCACAGTAAACAATGAGACCGCAGAAGGGACGCGGGGCCCAATTAGCCATCCCTGCTCTCTCCGCTGTCGCGTATATTTAAACAGTCCGCGAGGATGATAACAGTAACCTGCATACTTTCATCTGTGCTCCAGACTCATCAGCATGGCAGCACCTCTGCCGAAGCGCCACACTGCATCTCTGGTAATTACCGCTCCCCAATTACCACCCAGCTGGTAAATATATATCAAATAAACAAGCAACAACCCGTCAATTAGGAGCACCCTTTGGTAATGGGGGGTCCAGAAGAAAAAAAACACAACAACGATGGTTTATGTACAGACGGGAGGAGAGCGGCGTCACAGTTTGTAAAAGGATGAAATCATGTGTTTTTGAGGCGATTAGCACGAGCGTCTGATTAAAAGGGGTTGTAATTGCCGAGAGGGCAGAGTACACAACACGGGAACAGGCACGACAACAGAGGACTGGCAACTTGGCCTTCTCCCGAACAGACGAGCGAAGACGGACGGCAACATTGTTGAATTCAAAAGGCGGAGGAGAACAGCTGCAGCAACAGTCTGTCAACAAAATTTGCATTGCCGCTCTCTCCCCGTCTCCCGTCTCTCTCTCTCTCTCTCTCTCTCTCTCTCTCTCTCTCTCTCTCTCTCTCTCTCTCTCTCTCTCTCTCTCTCTCTCTCTCTCTCTCTCTCTCTCTCTCTCTCTCTCTCTCTCTCTCTCTCTCTCTCTCTCCTCGAAGCCGCCGGCTTAGATCTGAGCGCTCTGATGGCTTATCACGTAGCGAGCGGCGGGCTAAGCCGGAGTGATGCGCCCAAAAGACATGATCAAAACAACACCAACTTCCCGCGCGGCGATGATGACGGAGGAGCGGGGCCCTGCCATGTTGTGTTTCTTATTAGGCCGGGACTGAAAAAAAACACACATCGGAGAAGTCAAGGATGAGGCCCTTAAAGATGTGCTCCTGTGAGCGCCGCCAACGACGGTTAACAGGGTTTAAGTGACGGGCCTGTGACATTTCTTCACGGTTCAGTTTTTGCTATTTTCTCGTTCACGTTAAACATAATAATGATTCAACCTACGGTCCGATTAGTTCTGAACACTTTTACACTTCCGGCAGCAGTTTTTTGCAAAATAAACAAGAGGAACCTGCGAGATAGAATGAGCACCGGCACCACGAGCTGAACAGAGAACCAACAGGGTGCTACCAATAGAACTTAAAACGTCACGAACAGACAAAAGGCCACGCACATCACAGATCTAACCTGCAGTGTTTGACTGAGAGGTGGTTTCTGCAACACGGCAGCACACAAAAAAATGAAATCCACACAACTTATCGTCAAAATATTCAAAATATGAGTTTACAAATTACAACTTGAGAGCAATAACTACACCATATCGGTGTCAACATTCACTGGTGCATATTTGATAGAAAATCCCTTCAAAAAACTGAAGTCCACCGGGCCGCCGAAGCCGCGCCGTAAACACGACGCGCAGACCGGACAGCTGATACAAACAGGTGCTGAGGTTCGGCCCGGCAGCTGAGCGCAGCTTGTAGCATATGGCTGAGCCCCCTCATGTCTGGATGGAAGTGTTTGTAGCTCACCTGCATCATTCCCAAAACAGACAAGTGCCGTGCTATTGGAGGAACTCTGAAGTTATTACGTGCACTCACTCAAAAATGAGAAGAGGGAATAGTGTGTGTGCCTGAAAGAAACAACCATTTGGTGTAAAGTGTTACTTAAACTTAAACTTAAAATGTCTTAAACTTAAAACTCTCATAAAATGTCCAAAGTTTTGTATATTTAAATATTGCGTGAACGACTAGGTCTGAATATGACACACCTAAAGAACTATATGCATACATCTTGAATAGGTTTCAGAGTTTCACTACCCTACTGCGGGTGTCAAACGTCAACGCAAACCACAACACACTGCACAACCAGCTCGCTTCACTTTTTCATCTATTTGTTCAAAGTTTGTCTTCATTTCGTTTCAGCAACACGTTGAGTCAAATCAGCGGTTTCCTGCAACGATTAATCGATTAGTTGTCATATTAATAAAACAATTTCTCTAACTGATTAATCGGTTCGAGTATTTTTTTTTAAGGTGAAAAAAAGTTTAAATTCTCTGATTCCAGCTTCATTTTTTTTTTTTTTTTTTTTACTCCTCTGTGACAGTAAACTGAGTATCTTTGAGACGTCATCTTGGGCTTCAGGAGACACCGATCGACATTGTTCACCATTTCATCGACCAAACAACTGATCGATTAATCGAGAAAATGATCGGCAGATTAATCGACAATGAAAATACTTGTTAGTTGCAGCGCTAGCCTCAAATATCACGCAAGTATTTGCACACAAAACAAAACATCACACATTTCACTAGATTTAAATCCGGGGTCAAATACGTTGAAGTTAGTCTGAGAATAAGTGAATACTTTTCATACAGGGAAGGAGACAGAGCTGAATATTTGTTACAACACGACTTATTGATAGAGCAGAGGCAATGTGTTGTGCAGCCCATCAAGCCAACAAACTGCAGGCATGTACAACAAGCCAATTATTCATTAAAATAACAACACTGCTTTTATCTGAGAGCAACACAACAACAGCTGCTTCAAGACTGAAAGACAACACCAGCAGCGAAGTCATGTCGCATCGTCGTTGCATGCACACGGATGACATTATTTTTCAGCACCAACCCCCCCCCCCCCCTTTTTTTATAAAGGACAGATGACAGTAGAAGACAGTAATTAATGGCCGTCCTGAGCAGCTCCTCAGTCTCCATAGAGACAGAGGCGCTGCTCAGAGCACACCTGAAGCTGCTCCGCTCTCTGACCAATAAGCCTTCACCTGGTCGGACGAGCGTCTGCCCGAGCACGCCACAGGGGCCGGGACACACTAACCTTTACCCTGGAAAAATACCGCTCTGCTTTCTCCTTTGTTATCGCTTCCATTCGTGTAATAACGCCACTAATGAGCCAGTGCTCCTTGCTGCCTTTTGTGTTGCGTGCATCAAACATCACATGACGAATTCATCTACCAGAAAAAAATTCCCTTTATTCATCTGTCACTTGTCTCGCTTTGTGGGTAAAAAAAATAAATAAAAAAAGTGTCTCAAGCAAGTGGTTTCGAGGGCGTCTCGCGTCTGAAACCAAAACGAGGGGTGAAGAGAGGCAAATAAATTAGAAAAGAAACAACGGAGCGAACGTGGAGACCTTATTTCCCACACTGCACGGGGAAAATAACTCTTCCTTATCATTCGGCTGCGAGCGAAAGGACGCACAGTCGGGTTTACAGCCCCTCCGTACCCAGCACCGGGTATTTCGGTGTGTGTTCACAAATACTGAAGCCGTCAGATGAAAGAGAGAGGCCCGCTCCACTCGGGGGACGGGAGTCCTCACGCTGAATGCATGAGTGACTGATTACTTTCTTACCGGTTGAACCTCGGCTCTCTACAAAAAGGAGAGAGCCTGAAGAGGCCAAACTAGAAACAAGGGCTTTCCAAATAACACGAAATACAAATCACAGGCCGGTGCGTTAAGGATCTTGCATCATTACAATGCATACAGCTGCTCTTCCTCAAATTTCAAGCTTTTTTTTTCCTTCTGTCCCCCCTCCCCCCTCCTCCCTCCTCCCTCCTTGCCAACTCAATTTATTCAGTTGTAGTATGAAGCAGAGAAAGTACAGACGCGGGGGACGGTGTTGAGGTTGTTCCCGTCAGACACAGCACAACATCTGATGTACGCAACAGCCGGTTCAAACTGCAGGCCCAGGAAAGTTGCAAAGAAAGTTCACCCTAACCCCTTATTTTAAAAACCTATGGTCAGCATTTGCGAAGGGTCCATTTATGCATAAGTGGGCACACAAAACCCCAGTGCCTGTTCAAATAGTCTCTCTCTCTCTCTCATGACAACAGCCCAGCAGCAGCACTGTTTGATCTCCAATGTTTTCCTTAATCTGGGTTGTCAAGGTTCGCTTGTTGGAGGCTGTTTACTTTACTTCTCCTACAAAAAAAAAAAGTGTCTTTTTTTTTTTGTTCTCCCCCCTCAGACAATGACTAATCCAAAGACCAAGAAGGAGGGAGCACTGCCAGCAATCGCTGTTAAAGCTGCAGTTTCCCTTTTGTACAAATTTTCAAGATGGTTTTAGTCCTGCTGTTGCCAGCTGCAGACTTACTGTAAAAAAAAAAATATATATATATATATATATATATCTATATATATATCAAGGGTAATATTTCACTCGGTTCACTCTCAATTGAGATACATCATTTGTATCTTTTGTGTGTGAATATTATAATTTGCTGGTGAAGATACTAATTGTGTCTGACTTTACAAATGACTAATACTTAATGGATTAACAACGCAGGATATTTGTTGATAATGTGTACGGAGACACATTAAACAGTAAAATTCACTATCGCACTAGTAACCGGTGCCCACTTGTCTGCAATACACCTGTTATAGAATATTAAATTAAACAGAAAACGGAGCTAAAATATTTACAATATAAATGTATTTGATTGCTTTGAATTTATTTTCACAGGGCAAAATAGTTTTGCTCAAGTGACGTTACATTCCTTTGGACACCAACACTATTATAATTATTATTAATTATTATTTTTATAAAGTTAATTTACACTTGCACACAATAACAGGTCATTGTTAATTTAACAAAATATGAACCTTATTTTTCCAGAAGTGATGAAAAAGTGCAACTTTACAGTCTAAGTTGAACCCACAGCACGTCTGACCCAATAAACCCACTTTAGTTCACACTTTGAGCAGCACAGTTAAATAAAAGTAGCTTTTAAAACGTCTCTAAATCCTTTGTGTTAGTAACAAGTTGAATATCCGCTTTTAAGTCGTGTCGCGTTGGGCTACAATCCACACACACCGAAGCAGCAACAGCCTGCAACGACGCAAAAGACGCACAGCCAGATAAAAGCAGTGGACGTTCCTGTTATAGCTGAAGCTTTATTACACTTATAATAACTACAGTTTTGGGTGCTAACTGTTGACGTCTTCCTCCGGTATTTTGGGGAGCTTGGAGGACAGCTAACACGTGGGGGGGAGAGGGAGAAAAAGAGCTGCCTCTCTGGTCTCACTCCAAAGAAATCACGGCACTCAAAACTTCCCCTTTCACCGTGAAAACTTTACTTTTTACGGCTGCGTAACAGGTAGCGTTGTGACTTAACTATCACCGAACAGCACTTTAGAACAACAATATCAAGGTGCATTGCACGAGGGGGGGGGGGGGGGGGGGTCTCGTGAGCAGCCCTCAACTAAGTTAGAAACTCAACTTTCCAAATAATAAAAAATAGAGGATACAACATACAGAAACCCACTCTTGTTAAGGAGGCATTAGCGCTAGCGTCACACTAGCAGCCCACGTGCGAATAACACAGGTGTATTTTATTAGTGTTTGATGAGTTCGCTAATTGTATCCATTAGCAAAAACAACAATAGGAAAAGGCGAAGACACACACGAGCTCCGCGTGTGTCTCGTGCTGCGTGCAGCATCAGCAGGTCTCTAGATACGACACGAGCTAATGTTAACGTTAAGATAATAGTGAAACTTACCCAGCGTGGTGAAAGCGCTTTACGGCAGCTAAACAGGCGCACGCGGAGGGGGGATACCGATTTTTAGTATGAGATAACGAACCCGTGCACACGTAAGCGTGCGACAACAAATCACACCGTAAACACCAACAATACACCGCCCGCCTCTCGGTGTTTGGTGGTGCAGGGGGAGGAGGAGGAGGAAGAGGAGGAGGAGGGGGGTGACTAACTAACTAACTTGACTACTAGGAGAAAAGAGATCATCTTACCGAGAGGAGGGCGTCGAGACAAAAAAAGAAGCAAAATGTGGACTTTCGCACACGCTGCCTCCCAGTCTGCCTCGCTGGAGAGAAAAAACGCACGAGCTCCCCTCTCTTTAAATGTTATTAGATTATAATTGTTTTAAACACGCCGAAGAGGAGACTGTGGGGGAGGAAAGAGAGAGAGAGAGAGAGCAAAAAAAAAAAAAAAGGAAGAATCGCGGATTTGGATGTTGTTGTTTTTGATGTTCCCAAGTCCGTGACGTCATATCCACCTGCTGGGTAAACAACGTTCATTGCATCGCGGCTCGTTCTTCGCGAGACACATCATCGTAGTCACACACACAAGTAGAACACTTTAGTGGGTCCTTTCTGTGGGGAAATGTAATGATATGCATTAGTTTTTTTAGCTGAAAGTGTGACAGGAGAGAGAAGGGGGGGGGGGGGGGCTGTCAGAAAAGCTAAAATGTCTAAGCTGACTAATTACAACCGAGGCAGAATGAACTTCTTATTATTTCAGAAAATTCTCCTGTCTTTTTTTTTTTTGATCTGAGGTTCATCATAACTCTTCCAAAAGCCTCACTGCAGAAAAAAAGAGAGAAATGAAATGCTTTGACATAATCATCAAAGATGTTTTAATCTCAACTGTGAGGAGTTTAAACTATTTAAAGGGGGTGGTGGTATGTTTTTTTTTTTTTAAAAGAGGACAGGTTGTCTGGTTATATTTTCTAGCATGTGGGACAATTCTTCATAATATTTTGAAGGAGACGTCTAAATTTCAAACAAGAGTTATTAAGAATCTCTGCTTGGCATTTTGGTTAAATAGTTCTGTGCACTCCTAAACAGTTTCACCTCAATATGACAGTCACAAGAAGTGCAAAAGAAAACATTATGACAGTAATTAAAATCTCTGTCACTTATGCCCCTGAAGAGGAGAATCACCACGGGCCGGTCCAACGGTCCAGTTAACACTCATTGTAAAGCCACATTAATTTAACCCCAAGAGAACATATTTGAAGTCGTTTTTTTTGTCCTTGATCAAGGTCTGAGAGGCTCAGCTCGTTCCTCTCTGAACGTTACTTTTATCATCAGGGAGCAATGCTGCTGCTCAACTCTGTTTGTTAGTAGAGAGCGCCACCCTCTGACCGGGTACTGTCATATTTCTACTTCGTCTGTGTGTGTGTGAGAGTTTATAAGGACTTTACTTCATATTCTCAATCCTCTGTTGGGTCATTATACTATTTTTTACAGATGTTTTTGTATCTGTAATATCCTTAAACCTTCAATGCATTGGGTGTTTACATTCCTCGGGTCATACCTGTTACTTAAATATTATGGATTGAGCTTCAAATAATCTTAAAACTTTTCATAGCAGATTAACAATTATAAATACGACTTTTTAAATATATCTTGTTGCCTCTTTCGACGCAGCCAATTATATTTTATGTTTTATGTATTGTTTGTTGTATTTTATGCATTTTAGTATGTTACACATGAGTGATTGTAACTGCTGGGTTACCGGCAAACACGAAACAAACAAACCTTAATTCATAGTAACAGTGACACAAAATGAGGCCAAACAGGAAAACACGGCAACCTAATTTCCTGTTACCTTCACACTTTCACATTCCTTCGGTCTTTAACGGCCCCATGAACATTTTAGAGGTAAAAGAATTTGACAACAATTTTAACACAAGAGAATTGATGAAAAACAAAGAGGGCGTCACTAAATAAAAATGAATGAATAAGACAGGGTGTGACATGTTCCCAATATTGACACATTAGTTACATTATGTGCATAAAACAGTCTTATCATTTGTCTATTTAAAACGTTTTTTAAATATATTCTTTTTACAAAAGCAAGTGCTCAAACCCGCAGCTGGAAAACATCCCAACTGTAAAGATTTATATGCGTACATGTTGTAGCAGTCACACGCACATCAATCACTGCACGGCCTACAAACCACAGTGTTGTGTTCAGTGACCTCAGGCCCCGCGGAGCCACAGCAACGCACAGATGTCCTCTGAGACGTTCAACTGACAGCACAAAGAGTTCAACTCAAACATCTGAATCAAGGCAGATATTAAGCACATTCACATACAGGCAGAATAAATCACATGAAGCTAACATCTTCAAAGGAAAGAGTTGACCTTTTGACTCCACCTCTGAGAGAGAACTACTCAAATTGAATGTGTTTGTTACGTCCTCCCACTTGTTACCACTTTATCTCTCATAATACAACACGACTCCCATTGTATCCCTAACAGGATTTGCAGTTTTGCTACGATTTGTGTACTGAGCCAAGCTTTCATGGGATTACTGCAGGGTTTTTGTTTTGTTTCTTCAAAAGGTTGTAAACACGATTGTCTGGTGTAATTAATGAGGAAACATTCTAATGTGTGTGTGTGCAGTTTTTGTGAAGACAATCTAACAAGCAATCTTCCTAATTCTTCTGTGGCTTGATCTGCATGTCAATACCGGATCTATGAGCTCGGCGGAGCCCAGCAGCCTCGTGTCTGGGTTCTGAATGTATTAGAGCGTTTTTGTTTGGAGTCGCGCCGGTGATGCGTCGTGTGGATTAAAGGGCCCCGACTGGATGGAGTGTAGTTACAAATTAATTGAGGATCACTATCAGTTACGTAACAGCCTCTCCACACACACACACACAACAAAGTAATTAGCTTTCTGTTAATTAGGTAATTAAGCAAATGAATAGGAGCTCCTCTTGATTTCCAAGGAGGGGGAAGGATGGCTTTCATACGGTGTTTCTCACCCTTGTTGCTGGGGGGCAGCAGCATTCAGCATGTAATGAAAGGGGGGGGGGGGGGCTGTGCAGATAATGATCAGTAAATGACTATCAAGTGACTGAAGGAAGGAGATGATACCTTGTTGTGCTCCATTCTGTAATTGTGGGGGTTGATGTGGCATTTTTTTAATTTACAGTCATCAAACAAGAATAAATAACAACCAAAATAGTTTTTATTTATGATAATAATAATGTATTTAATTTGTGATACCGTAAACACGTTTTTCTTTCTTCACTTTAACCCTTTTAAGGCACATATCATTAAATCACAAATACATTGTATTGTGTAAGTGTATTACTTCACAACAGATCATCCCTAGATGTTTTTTTTCACAGACTTACACATCTGTCCGTAGAGGTGGACAACGTGGACATTTTTAAAAACAGCTCAGTAAGTGTAAAGCCATTAATATATTCTGGAAATAACGCAAAATGCAAATGTTCATCAGTACGTAGGGGTGAGTTACAAAATAGGCTCAGTTGCTTTCATGCAGCCACATTAGAAATAAAACTCACAAAATCATGATTTATTCTTATTTCATTTAAAAATATATTCAATCAATTTGCTTTTCCTGATGCATTGGGTTTGTCTCATGGGAACAAATATCAAAATATCAAATAATAATGCATAGATTTCTGTTTCTATACATTCAGGTTGTACTTTATTAATCCATTATCTCAGCACACAATGAGACAATGAACAAAAAAAAGAGCAATGTAATAGAATAGACTAGAAAACAAAATAAATGAAAGTTCTTCCTGTGTTAGTGTTCACTTCGTGGCTCCTGCCTTGTGTGACACAACTACACATCGCAGTGCGACTGCATGTAAATACATCATAGTATATGAGCAGTCTTACATAGTCATAGTTCATGGTATTAATACATTGATATTGTGCATAATAATGTGTTTTTAATTTGCACAAGTACGTGCTTTATCATTATTATACACGAGGTTCATTTTACTGCAGTTTAAAGGGCGAGAAAGTAGATTAAGAAGAAGAAAGGAGGTAAGTGTCACTGAAATGAACTGCTGAAGTATGTTTATAGTAACTTGAAGTATATCATTTTACGCAGTGATGTGAACATCAAGCTTCAGCTCGCTCGTTTTAAGTATCTGAGGTGTGTAGTTTAAAACACATACCTGATTTTATAACAATGCAGGTAACAAACCTCTCTTTGGGCGTTTTTAGAAACATTCTTCAAGTTTTCACGCGAGCATAAATCAAACCGAGGAGCTGCTTTTTGAAATGCAACAACGTGTGTGAATTACAGAAGAAGAGGAGCGGTTTGCCCCAAAGACCAAAGAGGCTTTTCTTTGTAGCTGCATGCTGGCCGGGTCAGCTGTGCTCGTTTGTGAACCACACAAACCACCGGCCTGTGAAGCCTCGCCATGTTTGGAGTGTGGACACAGTCCCGTTTGTGGGGCGGTAAGTGTGCTGGTCCCGTTTCAATTGGCTGTGAAAGTGCAGCTCAGCGTGGGCATGGTCAGCACAGAGTGGAGGTAGATGCACTCTGCGCTGCTTTTTCTAAATTACTGACCAGCCTCCTGAATGCATTTCATAACCACAGGGGACACACACGCACTCTAAAGCCTGAGCAGGCTGTCCGTGTAATGGACTCCCGCTCTGCTCCATGAAGAGGAGACGTTCACATCAAATCTTGTGTATTTCTGACATGTTGAGAGATCAAAAGAACTAATTCTCTGTGCTTTGGCTCCGGCTTACAGAGTTCACGGTGCACAATAACAGAACGGTTTAAATTTAAGAAAGCTGCACACTTTTTGAAATCAAATTGAATCCTTTCTAAGAGCTCCACAAAGAAAATGTATCCTATCCACAGAAGGAAAGTTAATCATTAATTAATCATGATTTTATATTCTATTATTACATACATGGGATATTATTAAATATTCTGTAGTTGATTGTGATCACTTACAGCTATTCTACTATGAAGAGTCAAAACATCTGCGGCAGAAAAAGAGGCTTATTGACAAAGTGGGGCAAATTAATAAAAAAGTGGCTTCTTATATTAAAGCACAAATATCAATCTAGTATAAAAAGGTCCAATAGATGTGTAAGATCTGGTGGCGTCTAGTGGTGAATTTGCAAATTACAACCGACGGAAACTTCTCCTGAGTGCCAAAACACGACCGGCCTGACGTAGAGCCAGTGTTTGGTTTGTCCCTTCTGGGCTACTGTAGAAACAGAAGCTCCGTGAAGATGTCCTGCTCTGTATGGAGGTATAAATGACTCATTCTAAAAGGTAACAAAAACACAACCACTCATATTCTCAGGTGATTATAAACTAAAGAAAACACACTGTTCCTTTAACGGTAAAATTCTAAAACACGCCCAAACAATGCTCACTCACTGCTTCTCTTGACCTTTACGTTACTTTAAGAAAAATATTTACCAGAGACATACCAGTAGTGTGTATTGTACTGTGAAAAACAAACAAACACGCGTGACAATAATTTAATTTTAATTTCCATTTTATTCACTTTGTCTGTGTCACTGCAAAAATCATGTTTACAATGGAAATATCGTCATTTATCACGAATCAACCAGTCCAAAGTTGAACAATTAAAGTGGTGTGACATGATAATACCTGGAGCCTAGACTACAATAGTATGACTGTTAGTGAAGGAAACCCAGTCGGGGTGATTTGCTGTCATAAAGGGAGCTGATAGAAAAATATTCTCTATTAATAATGATGCTATTTATCATTATGGACATTCTCAAAAAGGTGAAGTCAGTGTAACTTCTGGTTTACAGTGTCTTGTTGTCCTTGAAGCAGCAGATGAAATCGACTCAATGACTACTAGAACTTTTTCTTAACAATAAAATTCAACATATTCTATCCACACATCATGCTGGTGATGAGGCCTCACGCAGCTTCCTTTAAAGGAAACAACGCTGCCTTCTTTTTCTCTGTGTGTTATAAGAAAGAAACAGTCCAGTTATATATCGGTAGGGTGAAACATGTACGGACAAGTACTGCAGAGCTCAAAAAATGTGCAGTATCTCTTCAGAGTAATACACTAAACAATCCGTGACCCCCGCTCAGGGGAGCAGAGGGTCTACTTTTCAACACGAAAGGAAACGTCAAATGCGGCGCGGCAGAGAACATTCAAAGAGGCACCTTTCAGGACGGCTCTTCCTCTCTCACTGCAGCTGAGGGCCACGTCTGCGCTGGCGTATGTTCTGATGCCCTACGACGGCTTTACAACGCAGGGACACTGTGATTGGAATCGGTAGTCATGTGCAATAGTTCCAAGTGTTACCCCTGATACCAATTTGATGGTACGGCTGATGTAAGTCTCAAGAAACGGGACATTCGCGCCGTCCTCAGAAGAGGACAAACTCCAGCTGAGTTAAAAACCCCGTCAGGATACAAACTTCCTTAAACGGCAGAAAATTAAAACCCGATATGAGTCGAGATATCTTACAAACAGTTAAAACACACTAATTTACCTCCATACCAGGAATAAAGTGTGGACGGTGCAGTTCGGATGGGATTTGTTTTTGCTGGATACATATACGCTCTCTGTAGTTCGGAGCTTAAGGAGCCGCGTCAAAATGAAACAAGGCATCGGTCATGAAAAGTTATAAAAATATATTGATAACAATTTCCGTGTTCAATGCAAAACCATATCCATGATTAGGTTGTGGACAGCGCCTTCATGTCAAGGCGGGTACAGAGTTCAGGTTAAAATAATAAAAGAAATTAAAAGTGCTTTACGGTGATTTAATGTCTTGAGCGTCCTCCTTCAAAGGCATGATGGTCCATGTGAGCTGAAAACAGCAAAGTGATTCATGGTGAGCACAAACCCTTATGTTAGGCAAACAAACGGTTATTTTATATAAATTTAAAAAGCGTATAAACCCATTCCTGAGATAGTTTAAAAACTGGTACGAGTGTACAAAAACCTGCTTATATGTACCTGTTTAAACTCATTACTTTACGTTGTAACTCATAATTTTGTACCTGTATTGACAAGACTGTGAAGGTGCTATGTGGAGCAGCTATGAAGGCATTTCTCTGCCACGTCACTAAAGCCCCGATTAGCCGACAGCCTTAAATCATCCTCTGACACGCTCTGGTTGGAACTACGTCGTTGAAATGTGTACAGTTCAATCGGCAGAACAAATGTATACTTTCTTGTTCTACAGGCTGACTTGACTCGTGATAGTTTCTGACACATCTGTAAAGATTAAGCTTCACAGTGATGTTGACATGTAGCGAGTCCCCCGGACCCACAGGTGATCGTTTGAGTTGAACTAAATGTAATAATTTGAGTTGAATTAAATGTAATCATTAAATGTAATAATTTGAGTTGAATTAAATGTAATCATTAAATGTAATAATTTGAGTTGAATTAAATGTAATAATTTGAGTTGAATTAAATGTAATCATTTGAGTTGAATTAAATGTAATCATTTGAGTTGAATTAAATGTGATCATTTGAGTTGGATTAAATGTGTCTATTGACAATTTGTAAAGTTAAACTCGTGTTCAATGTTATATGGTCATAATTATTATGGTATAAAATATACGATATATAACATTTAAAAGTGTTTCAATCCATAAAAAAATAAATAAGCAAGTGTATTAATATGATAGTTAAACATTTTGAGAAATATACTTATGCTTATTACGTTATTCTTTCAGTCATGTGAGAGATCTAGGCGCAGACGGTATGAAAAAGCCGACTGCCGGTAAAAATATTTCATACCAAATACCGAGATTGTAGCTTTGACTGTTGAAATTAAATCTGTGCATTTGGGGAGAAGTTTTGTTGCAGCAAGAGCACCGAGTCTCTCCAGTCAGGATTTAGACAAAGAACCAGAATCTGCATATTACAGACTGTCGGACGGTAACATAATGGTGACCGGTCTGTGTATTGTTTTGACCGCGAGGTTTCTTTGTTTGTTACAATGTGTTGTTTGTAATGTAGCGTTATCTAACATGGAGCAGATAGTGAGTTTACAGCATCCTGTTTAGATTTTAATGCTGGACGCCTACCTAGCAACATCACTGATTTCCATTTATAAACCCAAAACGTACAACACAATGTAAGTGGATAGAAAGGGAATACTTACACTTATAAAAAACAGCTTTAAAAGTTATGTGCGGGAGGAGCTCGTAGACTTTGCCCAAGATACTTGCTTCGCCGGCAAGCGATGCGTTGTTGTTCCAGACTTGTACGACATCTTCTCGATCCCGAACGCTAACGCTGACACCAACGACCTCGTCGTCTGGGAAATAAAAAGAATAAACAGCGAATAAATACTCAAATGCAAAAGCATATTTCTTCTCATTCTGAAAACAAAGCCATAAAGTATCAAGAATGGACTTCTAGTCGCTCACCTGAGGCACAGTAATCTGCAAACTGCTCCCCAATAGTAGCAAGTAACAACTCTTTCCAAACTGCAGACTGAAGCAAGAAGAACACAGAGGAGCTAATTAATAATTCACACAATTCATCTATTATTATGTGAAAAGCAGCTAAACGGAGCACAACACCTACAGTGCTTTCTTTTGGTATTTTCATCTTCCATACTCCTCCTTTTGCGTTGCTTTCTTCTTCCCTGTTGGTAGAAAATACATGTCTTTTTAATTGATATCTACTATTCTGTTACAAGCAAGTCACAAGTTTTCCATTAAATACATATGTGACTTTAAATTAGTTGGGAGAGATGTAGAGATAAATGTTGGATAATGTAAAAAGTTATCAGAATGCAAAATTGTCAAATCAGAACCTGTTAATGTGACAAAAAGGGAACATTTTAACATAATATATCCTACCAATTATCATGTAACCTGTCCAACTGATGGCCTAATAATAATAATAATAATAATGACATAACGATTTCAAAATAGAACAGTGTAATAATTCAAGCTTTTATGGCACACTTAAATATATTTTACATGAAAGTGTAATGCTTGTTCTGTTATAATCATTACATTATGCCCTGTGTTCACGCTGGTGTAAAGGAACATAATCATGATATGTACTATAATAATAATAATAATAATGGTAGACTCACCACAGTGGCCTCCGTTCTCCACGCATTAAGTGATAGCTACATCTCAGAGGCAGGGCTGTGGCTGGAGGGATGTTGTTGTAAACACTCCAGAACATCTGGAAACAGAAAAACAAAAACATGTTGACCAGAGTTTCTTTCCTTTTGTAACGCTCCCGAGACAAGAGTTGCTGTTCTGTGACACGACAGATCAGATTGCAGAGAAGAAATCGATTCCAATTGTTGAATAAAATGCAGCGCTTTACCTCCTATAAGCCAGACATTGAAGCACCTCAGGAGCAAGTTAAATTATTATTATATAATTCATATAAAACGCTGCTTCAGATGCTTTTCCACCCATTTGGAGTTGCTGTTATTTACAGGTTATTATGCATTGATTATTGTTGTCCAGCTAAATGAGTTTGACACCCTGATAACAGATGAATACTATAAGACTGAAAAAACCAATGAAGTCCAAAAAGAGCCACCTTGATGAGTGAAGCCGATGTAACATGGTGTCAATAAACCCTGCACTACCTGTTCATGTTTCAGGATATTATGGTTTCATAACACCACCACCACTTGTGCCTACTGGAGCTTTAAGTGCACGTCAACAGCTCATTCCTTTTGAATCAAGGAAGCCCACTTGACTCCTAGCCAAGTCGTGCACTTGATCTCTTTTCCTCTCAAGATGACGAAGCTCTTCTTCGAGTCTCACCTGAACACTTTGCACGGTGTAGATCTTCTTCAGACTGGATTCACATTCTGCAGCGGTCGTGCCTGGTAACGACCTGGAAGAACAAGAGGGGACCGTTTCAGCCCACAGTAACGAGGCAGCGATGGAATAAAGGGAAAGAAACAAGCCGACAGGGCTGCTCTCAGCGGTTATTAAACCAGCGACATTTTGGTCCCTTTTAACGGTTTAATTGCTAAAATGGGGAAGAGCCCATCGTGACATGTTCAAATGACATCTTTTTGTCAGACCAACAGCCCAAAAATCATATAAAAAACACAGAATAGCAACAAGTTGTCTCACTTGAGAAGCTGGAAACAGACAATACTTCATATACTTTATAAAACAACTGTAATAGTTTTCAATAATGTCAAAATTGTTGAGGATTAACTTTTAAAAGTGCTTTGACTGGAATGGTTTCCAGTCTCAATGAGGTCTGGAACCTTTGAAAGGAATTTATTCATTAATATTTCCTCCTTTCACGTCAATACGCTGAGTCAACAAAAGAGGAGCAAACGAGACCTTGTGACCTCATAAAAGAGAAGGTAACAGGAGACAAGTGAGTTATAGACACTCTGCACCAAGGACTCTTATTTTGGTAGGACACGTCCGTAGCAAGGATACAACAGTTGGTCCAAACTGGCCTAATTTATTTGGCTTATTAAAAAAGATGAAGCCTGTATTCTTTTCCCTAATGGGAAACAAAGCTAAAGTAACTTGAATACCAAATAAATAACACGGTGAACGTGTCCACCGTGCTACATTTGCTCCTGGAGGCCTAAGGAAAGCTGTGTGGCCTCGACTTCTATTTTCTTTTCCTCCATCATTCCTGCTCGTCCCAAGGTGGGGGCGGGGCTACAAACTAACGGACAACGCGCGAGACCAGAAAAAAGATAGTATAAATACCTGTCCAGCCAAAATGTCCAAGGTGAATGCAGAGGCAGCGTCGTCGCCTCGTCTTCTCGGTCCTTCTTTGTGATGTTTTCCAACTCTTTTTCGTCGATGTCAATGTCGTCAGCAACCGTCGGTCCGCTCAGGAGATCCGTGTGACCCGCGGGAACCGCCATTACAGGCAGACAGAAAGCTAACCTGCTGTATGAATCTACTAAATAAAAAAAAATAAAGGCACCCGGTCTGGCTGTTTTTTCCTCCTCCAGATACCGAGACACACATAAACTGCCGCTTTTCCGCCTAGTGACGTCTCTGCGTCACTGGGCAGAAACGTCGCAGTTGGTCCAACCCAGAGAGCAGGAGAAAAGAAAAGAGTGAGACCTCACTCTGTCTGGTTTTTCGGGTATCTGACCTGAATCACAAATGTCCCCACTATATCTCTCCGTCATGAAACTAAACAGGGATAAGAGGTCCTACACAAATCTGGCTAAATATTGTTAAACTGAGAGCAGCATAAAGGGGCTAACATATTTAAAAATGTATATATACTTGTACTTTGCAACTGTAATGGCTTTAAAATTAAGGTTACTTTACGCATATATGTCACCATTGGTTCTTTGCACTGTCATGCACCTGGCTAGCAAAAATACCAACCACACCTTAACTCTGTACAGGGAGATTGAATTTGGAGGTAAAGTCAACACTGAAGATGTCATCCGAGCTGCTAGAAGAGTATAGAACTTCTGCCTTTAGAGAAGAAATAATGTTTTTTATTATATGAAGGATAAAAAATATAATATCAGTAAAACACAGAAAGTTTAGAACCATAAAAATGACATCCAGCTGTACGAATGATCACATAAATGTTTGACGTTTGTTTGACATGTGAGAAAATAATCTTTGAAGTGTACATTAGCTGTTGGCTTACAATTATAGCTTGGCAATGGCATGATATGAACAACATTCGGCATAAGTTGGTTGATGTATAAGTAATAAGAAAAGCACGTCACTCAGAGAGCACGGGTGAATTCATGTTTCACCTGTAAAGTGTCATCATATAATATGAATACTGGCGTTGGCTTCAAAAATCCACGATCAGTCGGGTTACACTTTGTTACTGTTATACTTGTCGTTCTACTCGTGATTGTGAGGTAAAGCATCATTGTTTTCACCACTTTTCTTGATGTTATTTCAAGATTGAACTGCAACCACAACGTCTCTTTCTACTCCTGAAAGAATGAAGAGAGAGAGGACCAGAACGTAGATATAGTCTGAGTACTAAGAAAGCTTCTTTTGTCTGAAAAACAGGAAAGAGTGATCCCCTCTTGTGCAGACGAGGAAGAGTGCAGTTTTTTGTCTTTATTTATTTACTGAGTGAGGCCTCGTCCTATTACACCATCTTTGGTCTCCAGCCCCTTGTTGCCTCTTTCAGGGGCACTTCGGTGGAAGTAGGCTGCTTTGCAAGCTCCAACAAGACTTTGGTTCTTTGGGCATTTTAGCACTCGAACAAGCGAAATGTGAGGTTTCAAAGCTCCAGCGATCTAAATTAAACATCTGGCTAGATCCATACTGTGAACGTATCTGCCCCAAACCCACTATAAGACTTTAGACCACCTCTAATCTAATACCCCAAACAAAACCATTTCTTACAAAGTAGAACAATTCACTTATCATTGCCACTTTTAACCATCAACACTGCAACACCATAAGACCCTCATGAAGTCACTCTCTCGACTCCAACTAGTTCAGAACACAGCAGCTCGGCCACTCACTGGTTTTAACAGACAACATCACCCCAGTCCTGGCTTCTCCTCATTGGCTCCCTGTTTTGTTTTAGAATTGATTTACATAAGAGGAAAAGTTGACCCCTTATGACCCATGCTCGCAGCCTTGGATCCTCATGTTGGGCCCTTCTGGCTGTTCCAAAGTCGAGGCTGAAAACTAAAGGTGACCGTGCTTTTGCCATCAGGGCCCCTCGGCTTTGGAACGACCTGCCTGAGAAGATAAGACTCTCAGAATCAATTTTTACAGACTGGCTTTTATGTGATGTCGTCGCTTTATTTTTATTTTTTTATTGCATTGATTGTTTTTTCCGTGTCATCTATTGTACTGTTTTATCCGGGTTTAACTCTTACTTCACTGTTGAGCTTTCCGTTGTTGTTGTTAGTATTGCCTTGCTTTTGCTGCTTTGTCTGTCACAGCACTTTGTAAACTCTCTTTTTAAAAGGTGCTATATAAATAAAGTTATTATTATTATAACATATGTGTCTGACCTTGATGCTCCACCTAACCAGCCTGAACCGTGAGCTGTGGTGTTACTGGGATTCTTTCATTATTCCTCTGATCACAGGGTCCTTATATGAAAACCAGGCCATGGTTGGAATATAAAGTGTTACAAAACATCAGACTGTGGGTTGAGCGTGGTGTGACCAGTGTGGGCTCTGGGTCAGTTGAGGTGCCAACATGCCTGATTCCTCACGTGCTCGTGATGCTCCTCGGAGCCGGCAGCAGGGGGCGCTGGTGAACCACTGGCAGCAGCAGATGAAGCCTCATCACATGAGCTGTGGTTCAAAGTGCACACGTTCTGCTGAGAGACAGATTTTATTGTTGACACATCAACATATTCTAGATTATCTAAACACTCTATCTTAACCTTATAACATGAACCCACACTGTAAGCATTATAAACCTCTTTACCTTTTATAAATGGGTGATTCACCTTTTAATTATTGATTGTCAAACGTTCGGTGTACCTTATACATTCCAAACAACAAGGAGAGAGAGAGTATGATGAATATTGTTTTGGTTGGTTAATTTCAGAGTGCAATCTCATTCTTCTATGTCCTCATAAAAAAAAAGCCAGAAGACAATGACATGAGTTAGTTACACTATGACCTATGACCCATGTCTTTAAATAAAGTAAAATAAAATAATGTAAAATAAATAAATAAATTAATAAAATAAAGTGCATTAAAGAAAAGTAAAATAAAGTGAAATAAAATAAAATATATGATCAGTTATTTGCCCATCAAGCATTGTGCAATGTCGGTCTGTGAACATCTGTATCTGTGCACCGTGTAGATTGTAATAGACACGCACCGTCAGATGAGACTGACTGACTGATCCCAGGCCTGCTCACTCACACTACATGCAAGCGGACGTGCGTCGCATAGAGGATAGACGCTGCTGCGTGAGATCCACCGATGGACCCACACTGGCGCTCCCTCCTCCACGAGCCTCCGACCTCCGCTCGGCTTTTACCAACATGTTCGCCTTCTTTAAGGCTCTGTATTGACATTTAGCGGCCGCTGGTGAGGCGGTGGATGCGTAATTGCGCCATGCTTGCGCACACAGCACTGTCTGCTTCCTTTTCTTTTTTTTTTGATTCCTAAAGACGAACGGGAGACCTCCGCCATCGGTTGGAAATTGAGATGTGTTTTGTGAGTCGCTTGTCTGCCGAACGGCTGCCTAACGAGATGGTGTACAAAGCTCAACCAGACCGCGTCTATTCAGCAGGAGCTGGAATAACAGACAGGGACGCGTTTTGTGCCGGACACTTGTGAGATGAAGGACAAGAAGAGAAAAAAAGAAACAGATGCTTTTATTTTGTTTGTTGTCGGCGGGGATCGCAGCGCACACCGGGATGGATGCGATCCGATGTTGAACGGATGCTTCTGAGTGGAATTTATTCCTGAGGGTGGTGGTTTTGTTTTGTTTTCTGTTAAAGAGGGTTTTGCGGATCGTGTTGATTTAGTTTTTTTTGGCTTTCTACCGCTCGTCGATGAATTGATGTGGGGATACGCGCCGCCTCGGCTGCACAGATGGCAAACACAAGCGCGTTCGGGGAGAGCAGCCCGTCCGCGCACAACTACGCGTCCGCGGCCTCTGCGGTCAAGCTCGCCTCCCTGGGTCTGATCACGGGCGTCAGCCTGCTGGGCAACGCGTCGCTGTCGCTGCTGCTGCTGAAGGACAGCTCGCTGCGCAAGGCTCCCTACTACTTCCTCCTGGACCTGTGCCTGGCGGACGTGGTGCGCTCCGCGGTCTGCTTCCCCTTCGTGATGGCGGCGATCGGCGGCGGCGGCGGCTCCGCCTGGCCGTACAGCGCGCTCTGCTGCAAGATCGTCGCCTTCCTGTCGGTGCTCTTCTGCTTCCACGTCGCCTTCCTGCTCTTCTGCGTCAGCGTCACCCGGTACATGGCGATCGCCCACCACCGGTTCTACTACAAGCGGATGAACCTGTGCACGTGCGCGGCGGTGATCTGCATGGTGTGGACCCTCTCCGTGGCCATGGCTTTCCCGCCGGTGTTCGACGTGGGCACCTACAAGTTCATCCGCGAGGAGGAGCAGTGCACCTTCGAGCACCGCTACGTGAAGGCGAACGACACGCTGGGCTTCATGCTGATGCTGGCGGTGATCGTGGGGACGACCCACGTGGTGTACGTCAAGATGCTGTGCTTCGTCTACGACCACCGCAAGATGAAGCCGACTCAGCTGGTCCCGGCCATCAGCCAGAACTGGACCTTCCACGGGCCCGGAGCCACCGGGCAGGCCGCCGCCAACTGGATCGCCGGCTTCGGCCGCGGGCCCACCCCGCCCACGCTGGTGGGCATCAGGCAGGCGTCGCACCTCGGCAACAGGAGGCTGCTGGTGCTGGACGAGTTCAAGATGGAGAAGCGCATCGGGAAGATGTACTACATGATCACGCTGACATTCCTCGTCCTGTGGGCTCCGTACATAAGCGCCTGCTACCTGAGAATATTTGTGCGGGGAGCTCCGTTGCCGCAGGTCTACCTGAGCGCTGCGGTCTGGATGAGCTTCGCCCAGGCGGGGGCGAACCCCATCATCAGCTTCCTGTTCAACAAGGAGCTCCGGATGCGCCTCAGAGCCTGTTTCCCCAGCTGCCTGGGGACACAGACTCCCATGGAGCCATACTGTGTCATCTGACCCCCCCCCCCCCAAAAACAACAACAACAACAACATACTGCCAAAGACACATTACATCTTCTTTCAGAATGTACAGACTGGTCCCCAAAATGTGTTTGCACATGTACACGGGGATGTTGTGGAGGGTGAACCCACTTCAGTTTAATTTATCCACTTTTTTTTTTGTGGCTAAGATTTTACCCACTATTTTGTGCTGACATAAACTTGAATATTATGTAAATTAATGCTTTATTTCATCATCCTAATCAGAACAACTAAAGCTATTTTAGAAAACAATCCCCTTTGCCACCTTTTAATTTACGCTTCTGTATTAATTCAAATAATAGGTTATAGCCCGTATGCTAAGATATTTCTACATCTTATCACCTTTTTTTTGTTGGCTACAATATTGTACATGAATGTCACTTTGGCTATCTGTTTGTATATTTTAAAATTCTATCCCAGCGCACCCATTGGAGGTTGTATGACTGAACCATTGAAACTATTTTATCAGCTGATCAGAGTCAGTTTCTCAACCGCTGTCTGTGACGCCTCGAGTCGTTTGGATACCACAAATGAGACGCAGATCCCAGTATATTTTTAAGGATAGCGTGACATTTGTAAATACTGTAAAGCCTCTCTCCTTCCTCTTTTTTCATTTTTTTAACCAGATATGTTGTATATTTCATAATCCAGCGGGAGTCTTTGTGTTGAAAAGGTGTCGAAACTCACTTCAAAAGGTATTTTGCAAATTCGTAATCTTCTTCATGGGTCAGTTGTGCTGAGAAACGGGTTATTTTTGTTCTTTTTCTACAGATGTGGACATGATAATGTTTAACAATTTGGTGCTTTAGAAAGCATTGTTTGTATTTCTTAGCAAATAAATGAGAAATGGATGATAAGTTGTTTGGGTTCTATAATCTGTTTTTAACAAGATGTCTGTACCTGATCTGGTTCTGGCCCTGATAGCGTGCTCACCATGCAGCACTCATCCTGCCTTATGTTTCCTGTTTCCTGGCAGCCCCCCGTGTTAGCTTGTTGCATTGGTTTGTAAATGGAGAGAGGGTGATAGACATGTTTAAAGATTTTTCAGTTGAGAAAAGGAGAGAGTTGCATCCTGTATTTGAAAAAAAATAATCAATACAGACCTTGGTATTTTAGTGTTTCTATTGTGGATTTTCTCATGTCTTTGGTATTTACTCTTGGACTGGTTTTTTTTTAAAGGGCGCTCCAGCAATTTAAAGTTGCACTTCCATAAAGTTTGTGGACTCACAAGAGACAGATTAAAAGAAGAATGATCAGAATTGAAGCAGCGGAAGCAGAATTATCTTGATTTTTAGTCTTAAGAATGGGTCAAGCTCCAAATCCTACATTTCCCACAAAGCAACTGGACAGCGTCCAAACGCCCACGTCTTTCAAATCCCCAACTTCCAGTTGGTAATTCTCACTTGTAGACTTTTTAAGCCTTGGGGGTTTATCATTGGACATTAAACATCTGTTTTCAAAGACTGACCCACTTGTGACAAGTAAACTCAACTTCACGTGTAAAATGTAGACGGCCTCTTTAAAAACCAGCATGGCGTTAGATTCAATGATTAAAAATGTGCTTGTGGTTGGTATATTTTAGGCTAATTCCAGTATTTTTAGACTCAATATATTTAAATTCTTGGCAGTGTGGAGAAGGCTTTCAGCATTTAGTCCATCATGTTGGGAAATAAAATATAAACGAACAGTTAACTGCATATCAAATATGAATACCTGACATTAGTATAGCTGGTCAGAATAGATGGTGTCATGCCACATCTTTGATGTGTGGCTACCAAACAGTCTGTGAAAAGAAATACAATACAAACTGCGTGTATGGCTTAGTTAAAAGGTTAGAGGTTGGATTTTTCCTTCTCATTACAGCACTAATTAAACGGTTCATTAGATTTGTTTCAATAGGCCGTTTGCATGGCACCTGCTTTTTAATCAAACTTCCCTCAATCCCCTCCTCCCTCCTTAAGCCAGCAGCTGGCAATTGATTCAGCTAATTGCTGTTGCAGTCATCGACGCCGGCCTCGATTACACCGAACCGCGGCTTTTAAAGGCTGAGCAGTTCTATGGGTACACACCCTAATCACTGTGATTTAGCAAGGTGTTCCCGAGCGCTCCGATCTGCCGTCCAACGGCGAAGCTCCTCAACACGCCGCCTGCCCTCAGTGCATCCATAACCATTAGCATCACAACACGCCCGCTTGTTCCTGACAGATGGCTGTGCTCTGCTACCGGCGTGCTGAGGTCTCGTGGTATAATTGCTGTGGCTCCTCAGCTGCAGGAAGCTCCTCACCTGCACGTGCTCTCGTGCAACGCAAATGCAGGTCGGGTATTTTTGGCACATGGTGTCGCCCTCGGGGCACGCGTGCTCCGCTGTGATGCATGGGGAAATGTGACTCTGTTCGCTGGGCTTTTACTGCTGGCTCTTTTAGTGACCTTTTCAGTTGTTCTAAACACCGAGCAACTACGCTGACCTCGGTACTCCTCACTGGGTTGTCCTTACATACAATTTGGACAGTTGGAAATGTAGCTTTTTAAAAGCAGCTTGTTGTTAAAAGTTGGCGCCTACATTAACCACAGTGCAACTCTAACTGCCAACAATGCAGTTGAAGATTTGTTTGTGTTATGCTAGTAGCAGCTAATGTAGCCTCGAGTCCAACCCCTTCTCCCTAAAAATTACGTCCCCATGCACACTAACTAAACTGCATCCTCAATTACGGTTTAATAAAATGCATCTTCTCTAAGTTACGTAACTTAAAATAACTGACTTTTCGTTTCATGGACACAAACAGCGGTGTCCTGGATGAAAGTCTCATGTTTGTTTGACCCACACAAGCACGCAGACTTTTGATTAGAAACGTATTTGCACAAAACGTATGTAATCCGGAAGGAAAATACGTTTCCCGCCAAACATAATTGACGATGCAGTCTGGTTGTACGGGAAGGAAACCGTTTCGACCCAAAACTCGTTGGAAGTTTATGCGAAAAAAACGACGTTATCGATTATCAAAACAGCCGAATCATTATCTATCAGTTAGATGATTGATTAATTGACTCAGTGTTTCAGTTCTTTATGGGTGAAATGATCATGAAATCATAAATGTTTTCTAGGTTGAAGACAGTTGATGGTTCATTTCAACAGTCATTTGACGTTACCAGCATTCCTTTATGTGCCACAGAAGACCAACATCCACTTCATAAGGAACAAGATTGATGTGAGTCACTGCGTTACACATTGGACAAATCTAATTATAGCTTTGAGCTTTGAACAAATGCTCCGAATCACAGCCCGACAGTGATTCATTTCATAGCTGTCCTACCGTTTCCTGCCGTTATGAAGACCTGCTGCCAAGGTGAACGGGATAAAAGACTCTCGTCTCCCCTCGTCTTTTGACCAAAAGTTTTCCCTTATCTACTTTGTTGTGAGTGAAAGCATGAAAAAGTACTGCTGAAAGTGTGTTTCGGTTAAGAGTGGATAATGAAACTGTAACTTGCCCGTCACTCAGCATGTCACGTTGTAACCATTGAAGTTAAGTGTGTTTCTCTTCATGTTTCCCTAGAGGGCAGCTGCTGCAGAGCACTGTGAGACAGCATGCGTCATTTAGTCTTCTTACCAAATACAAATGAAGAAGACGGCTTGTTTCCATGTGTGTTTTGAGTGCAAAAATCTAAGAACATATATTATAATATATTGAATACAATCTAATCAATATGTTATATATTATTCGTGCTCTTTGGATTTTCAGTCACTCTGTGTGTAACTGAAATAACTGAAAAAGGAGACTTATACACAGGGAGAAGTCATCATTCCCCAACACATCCAAAGGGGAATTTCCCTTTAATTAAATAGTTTAATTTAACCTGCCACCAAAAATGACTATGCATTAGTAAATTTATATATATATATCTTTATTCAAAATAAATATATACAAACAAACAAACAGGCTTCTAAAGGCAGATAGGTACGTGTTGGTCCTCAGAGGTAGTAGTTTGGATACTTGTATGGTGAGAGACATTTGGACCTTCCCTCCTCGATGGTGACACACGACAGGTTGGGCAGGCAGGGGCAAGTATGGTGGAGTCTTTTCCCACTGAAAGGAATCTGGAAGCAGAAAAGGAGACACCTTTGGTATGAGATTCATTTCATCTTCATCAGGCGCAATGAACGCAGTGGAAGGTGCAGACATGTCAGAGACTTGAAATAATTCTCATTAACTGCTTCTAAGACATGTTTCTTTTCTTGACTCTTGATGAGAGTTGGTGAGGTGCTTTGAAAGCATCACTGCCATGACACCATTGTATGGGGATAAACCATTGGTGTCACTTCACTGCACATCTGTCTGACGATGATCTCACCTTGTGGCTCATACGGTGACAGTCGTCTCCTTCCTGTCCCGCGGGCGTGCAAATACGCAGGCTGCGGATCCACAAACTCACCGCACAACACATCCTTCCTCCACACTGGGAGTCCTTCTCACAGGCCTACACACAGACACAGACAGACAGTTTAGATGCTGTCATTCAACGAAGCATATTAATGACTTATGCAGATCAAAAAAACTGATTGGTTTAATGGACATAAAGTTACTTGCCACCATCATTTAAAAGAACATTGTGTAGCATTTAGGGCGATGTATTGAATATTAATAAGTATGTTTTATTTAGTGAATAATCACTACTATATGTCGGCAAATCTTACAAACTGCACCTTTAAATCTGTAATAACAATGTCCTGCTATTAATTAATGCTGGACACTAGATATAAGCGAATGCCTTATTAAGGTTATTAATGTTTTTTCATCGTTAAAGGAGCAGTGTGCAGGATTTAGTGGCATCTAGCCGTGAGGTTGCAGAATGCAACCAGCTGAATACCCCTCGGCTCACCCCTCCCTTCTCAAGGGTGTTGGAGAACCTGTGCAGGTGATGTAAAAGCATGAAAGGCCCATTGACTGTACATAAGAAGTGGACGTAGGTTTGTGGACCGCCGTTTTAAAGCCTCGAGTTCAGCATTTTGAATGTCGGCCATCTTGGTTTTTGGCCGTTGCCATCTTGGCTTTTTGCAACCAGAAGAGACAATGAGACTGAAAACCGAACACTGAAAAATACATTTTGAAGTTGCAAAAAGGTTGCAATGAACTTCCATCAACTGAAAACACACTGAAACACAACTGAAAACACACTCTAAAAGTGTTAAAGTTATAAGATGAAAACACGGACAACTCTCCGATCGGACAACGCTGTGGTAGCACCTGTCAGTCACAAGGTATAGCCACGCCCTAAAGCATGCCCTGCCTATTGTCTATGTTGCTCTAAATTGGACCACAATTGACTAAATCAACACCATGCTGTATTGAAGAAGACTTGAAACTAGCGAGTGAGACCATAAACTCATTACAATATTTACTGAGGTAATAAATTAAGTGAGAAGTAGAGTTATTCTCTCATAACTGCTATACAATCTGACTTCTTTTTGCAACCAGAGGAGTCGGCCCCTGATGGCTTTTGAAAAGTTTACGCGCTTCCATATTGGGCCCTCTCTAGAGCCAGTGTTTGGTTTGTCCGTTCTGGGCTACTGTAGAAACTTGACGGTGCAACATGGCAACTCTGTGAAGGTAACAAAAGCACTTCTTCGTTCTTAGTTTCAGGTGATACGCCAATGAAAACCAAGTTATGAATATTATATTCTATTTCGGCCAATATGTTCCCTTAAATCCTACACATTGGTCCTTTAACTTTACGATTTGAAGTTTTTTTCCCCTTTAGGTTTGAAAATGGTCCAAAATTCAATGAATTGGTTAAAATGTTGCTAATCGCAGGATAACTGTAATTGGTGATTATGTATGTAATGATATAATGCATACATGTAGTGTATGTAATGTTATATAATTAAACACAATAACATGCTAATTATTACACTAACCGGAAAAAGCCGGTAGTGTGGTTTGGAGCTTTTAGATGGGTGAGAAATGCAGAAGAGCAACACACACACAATGCAATGTTACCCAAACAGAATATTATGCTAATGGTGTGGAGTTATAACACCATCAGTCATATCATACCTCAACAAAACACCTCAGGATCGGTGGTGGTTTATTGTCTTGAGTGTCTGGATGAGATGCTGAATGACAGTTCTCGCTCTGGATGAGATGAAGGGAACACAATGAAGAGGAACAGAAGTGATTTCATGTGACAGACGTGGATGAAAATCACTTTCTGTTTTATGGCTGCATGTTCCTCTCTCAGCGCACATCAGCGACCAGAGGGATGTTGTGACAGGATGGGCTGTTTAACGAGCAAGTCATGGCCACGAGTTATGCTCATAGGAATATATAAATCCTGATTTTGGAAAAAGGAAATCTTTCAAAGAACTGGGTAAATTCATATATGTATTTTTATTTTTTGGGGGTAGGGGTGGGGGGATAAACTGATAGATAGACTGCACTTATTTACATAGTAGCCCTTCATGCTTTTAGAAAACCAAAAAAGCAAAGATGTGGGGTATTTCTGAAATTCATTTAATTTGACTTTTTTATTATGTTTTGCCTTTCCCAAAATAAATATATTTCTACATTATATTGTATGATGATTCATTTGATATTTTCAATTTTGTCCTAAGCTAAACCTTAAAAGCACAGTAGAATTAAAATACTTAAATCAATATTTCAAAGAAGGATTTGCCAATATTTTCATCAGAGGATGGATGTTACAATGGAGGCTTTGGTCTAAGCATAAATAAGACAGTGGGACTGAATATACTTATTTCTTCTGTTTCTTTTGTGTTAAGATGTGTGAAGTGTCAAAAAATGACTGCAATTTAGATGGTAAGAATTAATGCCATTCACACCAAAAGACGATATTGAGCAGTGTCCATCAGGCAACATTTTCTTATTTGAAAAGCAAGCACTTCCATATTCCCATCAAACCGATGCCCCCCCCCCCCCCCGGGCACCTACCTCCCACTTACCCCTGTGATGACTGCTGAAGATCCGTGGGACACCAGCAGCAGGGTGAAGAACAGTAGGACGAAGGACCTCATGATGAAGAGCTGTCTCTGCGCTCCCGTGCCCTCTAGGGTGGAAAGTGAGGATGCTGAGGCTGTCGGAGTTTGCTGCATGTGCATACGTGACAGACCGCGGAGACAAGTGGCCTTCAAATTCCTGCGTTGAGGGCTGGCGGAGGTTTATAAACCCAGCCCGCCATTCAGAAACTCTGTGACTCACTCACGCAAGCAGCACCTCATAAGTGGGAACAAAAAAAAACACCCGAACAAAGACCGAGGTGAACGTTAACGTGACGATGAATGCCTTTCCTTTTTTTTCCAAAAATGCCCTTTCACTTTACGGTGAATTGTTTCTGTAACAGAAACAAAAGCGATAATTTACGCTCACACATGCTAAAGGTGGTCAAGATTAGTGCAGACATATTCAGTGTGACATCCTGTTATATTCCCAGCATCTTTATTCCCCCCCCCCCCCCACACACCTTTTTAGATTCAAGGCTACAGTTTTGAATGCATCCTTTCAAGCCCACAGAGTTCTCAACAAGGAAAGCATTTGTGAGTCCACTGCACTCCTGAGAACAAATATACTTCAGTGGTGCAGGCCACTTTTCATCTCACGCTGGGATCTCAGTTTGTTCCGAGTTACAACAATGGTCATTCACTTTATAAATTATATCCAATACTATGCATGAAGAAGACCTATCAGAGTCTCAGTGTCATTATACAAGAACTACATCCACCCAATATGCTTAGACGTTACCCTAAAAATTGACAGAAGATTCTACGTCAACAAATTTGATAATCAATTACTCAGAGGGGAAGTTCAAACTTCACGAATGTTATTTGCTAATGTTATCTGTTTTATATCATTGTGATTCTAAATCTTTGCAGATTACAGTGTCTGCTTTTTAATCTCTGTTTTATAATCGTCACTCTTTGGAACACAGAGATCCACTGTACAATTTTTCAAACAACCACATTTGTATGTTTTTCTTACAAATCAGATTTAAAGACTTACTTTGGTATTTTTCAATCTGGACCCTATTTTCCCATTTCTTTGAGTCTAAGTGACTAATGGAGACAACAGTTTTTTTTAATTGGTCCAGTATCGAGGGAGAAGGCTGCAGCCAGCAGCCGCTAAAACGGGCTGCAATGTAATCATTGTGGCAAGTCCTCACCGTCAAACTACGGCCACTAAAAGTACTTGTGTTTGCCACTGACAGGCTCAAATGTTTATGAAAAGTGCCTGACAGCATTAAGGAAAGAGTCTCGCTCAAGGAGAAGTCTCATTCTCAAATCACTCGAGGTGATGCGTTGCCGGTAGACAACAGTGGAAAGGCGAGTGCTGGTCAATATGCATCTCCCCCCCCTACCTAAACCTGAACCAACCCTTCCACTGCTGGACAGAGTTTGTTGTGTTGGACCACAGAAAGCATAACTTTAGTGTTATCTAAAAGATTGCCAATGTCATGGCTGAATATTTGGATGATCGTTACATTGACGCTGCACAACATTGAAACAATACGTAGATGATGATGAAGACGGCGTGTGAAGACCTCAGATAACTGTCATGAAGTGACGAAGTAGTGCTGTCGCCTCAGTCAAAGTCACTGTGTTTCAGAGCAGTGGCACCTCTTAAGACTGACACGGCCAATCAACACTTCTGAGCTAAATCTGTCTTCATCACAGCTCGGCAGAGTGACGCTGACGACTTAGTCACACAGGACGACAACAACAAAGTATCCAACGGTGACCCTCAAGTGCTCTATTTCATCTCAACTATTGTAACAATGGAAACCATGCCAGGCAGTTCATTTGTAGAGCACTGTTCGAATACAGTCAATTCCGAGGGGGAAACAAGTTATAATAGAATAAAATGAGGAGAATAAAATATAACAAATAAATATTAAACCAGTGTACAGTTTTTTTTCTAGTAACAGTTTAGTAATATGCTGCTCCTAATTCAACATGGGGAATAAAAGTGAAGTATTCAATCCATCAAAGAAACAAGAGAGCAGTTTTCTTCATTTAGAGTGGTGCATTTAAGATCATCAGAAAATTGCTTTCACCCGTGTGTAGCATTAGCTTGTAGCAGCTCCACATTGTTCACTTTAGACTCGACGATCAAGATGTAAAGGACCTACAGGAAGTAGGTGTGCTTGTTCATGTTCTCTGGCAGCAGTGAAAACCTCTGACGGTCTACTCAAGGAGACCAGAAAAGAGACTGTTGCAATATACCACTTTTCCAAATATGGTCACTTCCGTTCACTGGTTGCAAAAAGTCAAGATGGCGACGGTCAAAACACCTAACTCAAGGCTTCAAAACAGCAGTCTACCACCACATGTTGGATTACACAGACTGCAGTACAGCCGGAGCTCATCCTCTGATTCTCTCGTTCCTCTTCAATCTCATTTGCTCCCCGTCCATAAACATGCGAGTGTAACACATGCCGCTAGATTACAGGGTCGTGGCAAACATGGCGCTCTTTCTGCCAGAGCAGGTCATCAGAGGATCAGCCCCCCTCGGATGACATAATGTTGCTGCTGTCGCCGCATCACGCTCCCAGCGGACCTCCTCCCTTATTTTGTGCCGCATAAACATGCCAGCATCCCTCGCACATAATCTGCTGTTTTTTCCCCTCTTTATTACATGACCCTCTTGTACAAGGTTTCATGTCGGCTGACTCTAGGTAAAGCCGGGGCCCCAGCTGCTGGAACAATCCCAGAGAAGAGATTAGGGAGGAGTATGGGTAAGCATGTTGTCCGTGCTCATTTTTAGTATATAAACTCTTACTGTAGGGTAAAATACATAAAGGAAAATGAAAAAAGGAAAGAGAAACTCGGCCTCAAGGACTTATGAGGAATCCACAGTGCGGAATTCTGAATTATAGATTAATTCTCTTTCAGAAGAAGCATCGTGATGCGACTTCACAATCGTCAAAAACACCTTCTCTCAAAGCAGTGTAGAGGCCGCCTCGCTCCCCACTTATTAGCCTTTCATACAGTAGCATTCTGGCAGAGCGCGAATTTTTGTCCTTGGCTGTCGTAATAGCAGCTCAGGACCGGATGTAACACAAAAACCGAAGGACTCGTGGACAGCTGCGGATCCTGTGTGGGAAAAATATCTTTTCACACACTCATTCCGGGTGGCGAAGTTCAATGTAGACGCCATTTTCGCGAGACATGTTTTGCGCATGGGAGTTATGCCGCACGGCAAAGTGTCCTTTTGGAATAACGATTTATTCTCATTCGTCAAAGCCTCTTGTTGATACAAACATGATTTCAGTCCCATTGAGACGTATTCATGACATCCACACCTGTCATTTGCTGTCTATCATATTTGAGAAGAAAAAAGAAGTCACTGCCAATCCATTCTATGGGATGTCCTTGCATAACGGCTTCCACTCATGGCCGCCATCTATTCTCGCCTCACAGCTACAATACCCGACAGTACAACAGCAATTTACATTCTTTCCATCAGGATAGCCCACACATTTTGCATCTTCTGCAAATCCCACCACACCTTGACATGAGCTCCGAGACCATTTAAGGCTGTAATGGATGAGTTGATGGAGTTCTCACAGAGCTGCTTATTCACTTCGCTTATTTACTGGAGCTTGTGACAGTGAGAGTCCATTCAGAGCGAGTAGTTTTGTTTCAATTCACAACGTTAACGTTAATGGCTCAGGAGGTAGAATGGTCGTCAAGTAATCTGAAGGTTCCGGGTACGATGCCTTGCATGGCATGTATGAATGGGTGCGTGAATGGGTGAATGTTAGCATGTGTTGTAAAGTGCTTTGAGTAATCGGTAGATCGGACTACAAAAACAATATATAAGATCAGTCCATTTACCATTTCACAATGGTATTTTAGAAATATTGTACAAGGATTGTGTGCGATAAGGACATAAATGAGCACACAAAAGCTTGCGAGAAGGTACGCATTTAACTTGGTAAATACACGACACATACCTCTGCTCATATTCATATCCACCTGTATCTAGTCACACGTTTGAGTGAACAGAGGAGGGCTGCTGTTCAGAGTACAAAGCAGGACGTGCAGCTATTCAGTGTGCATAAAGCATCTCTGCCAAAGGAGCTGCTATTCAAAATTCAATGGGAGTACGGTCCGCAATTATCTTCTCTGTCTGTCTGATTAATTTTTTTTTTTGCAGAGTAGTGGAATGAAAGATGCTTCCACGTTCCACTGAGGTTTATAGCCGTCTGGGTGAGTGAGTTGATTTGGGTCTTCAGCAAAAGCAGAAACCAAACACGCCTTGGTGCTAGTTTGATATTGATGTTTTAATTAAAGAACTACTGAACTGCAGGGAATTTGGTCCCCTCGTCCGTTATGCGACAAATGTCTTGCATGTAAACACTTTAAGTTCGTGTTGGATTTTATTTTACAGCCTGAAAACTAAATATATAACGGAGTTGACTGAAGACATCGTTAGCATTGTAGCCGAGTAAACAAGCCTGGCAGCTTTAGATGTCTCATTAAGACTGCCAGTTAAAGATATATGCTACAGATGCTCATTATCTCACAACAGCTACTTGACATGCTATATTTTAAAAGTCTCGCAAGCCTCTGGAGACACGGAGGGGATATCGGTGCCACTTCTGCTGTGCGAGGGGACCACTGGGCCAAGCTCTCACGGAGTTTAAGAAGTTTTAACAGAGACTTCAGAAAGGTTTAGATCGCAGAAAAATAACACATTATGGCATCTCACATTCTTGTTTTTATCTCAACTTTACATCAATCACCGAAGTTTCTTATATTTCCATATAAGAGTGCATTGATATCGGTGAAGAGTTCAGCCTGTGTACAAGTGTATGAGCTGATTTCAACCATGACTATGACAAAAGGATGGGGAATACGATACACCTTTCACTTGAGGCATGAAGGTCAGGGTCAGGTCCAATGTGTAAGGAACCCCAGCCTGGATATGGCACACAGGAGTTACTGAGAGCGGTGGATACGTGTAGTGTTCCTGACGCTAACACACAGCGACATGGGAAGCTCCGACGGCTCCTGGGCCTGACACTTCGTCACATGGGTTCGGTCATTTGAAGTCTGGAGGGAGCGAGTGGACTGTCATGGCGGATCGGTCCCGACCACATTCAAAGATTATATCATTATCAACATTTATTATTATCAGAGCTGCCATTTGATTGATAAAGGATCCTACAGAGCTACAACATGTGGGTTGATTGATATTGTATGGAAGGCTTTGTTTGTGTAAATAACAAATGCTGCATTATGCAGAGTTCATTGAAGGCAACACACAAGCACAATTTATTTGACATTTTTAAGTTTTGCTTCAGAAGCTTTCCCAGAGTTTGCAAAAACGTACAATGCCAACACTTTTTTTCTGGCGACTGGGTTGAAATAACCACATATATATATATAGTGCAATTAGAAAGTTGGTTAGTAGGCCATTAAAAAGGCAAAAAAAGACCATGATATATTATACAGTATATTCCCTCTACAGCCTCAGTATGTAGTCAGACTAGGTTGTAAACTGTTGCATTGTCTCACATCCTAAACGTAAATGAGAGTGTGCACTCCATGAAAACGTCACTTCACCAGTACAAAGCCCCACCGGGGAACTCCACAACGTGCGAGGAGGGTCACGTGGCCAACAAGGCTCGCAGAGCTAGCACTGTTGCTAGAGAGCTAATCTGCTAGCATAACAATCTGCTTGCACGCAAACTGTTGTTCATGAGACTACACTGGCTGTGGGTTTGCCGTTTGATGAGTTTGTTTTAAATCGAGAAAATGCAACAGCTGTGACATTTCAGAAGGGATTGATTATTGAACATGATGTTTGTCGTCTGACAGTTGTGGCATTGAATGTGGGTACTCAAGGCGGCTATCAGCGCTGGTCACGCCATGTATCAGCGGGGTCATATTTAGGAGGCAGTCACTTTATACTAATGTCCATTCATTAACACAGCGGGGACATTTTGTATTGCATTACACTTTTGCCGGTTAGAGATCCCCTAGTGTTATGAATTATTCATTAACTGTCATTATACAGATGCAGGTCTCTGATCTTAATTATGTTAAGGACACACGGGTGGCTGTGCTCTATATCCGGGAAGATCTGTACGGCGCCACAGCTGACCCGTGCATTACTAATGAAGACTCATTGTGCCCAGGGGTTTCATAACTTTGTGTAGTAACTAGCGAGCATATAAAGTAAATATGGTATTCTCTATTGCAGTACAAATAGGACTGCAAATTCTACATGCTGTAGCTCCGCAAGCTTGGACCAGTGACCACAACTTCAACCCTTAACGTCAATGATTTTCCTAGAAGCCTTAGAGAAATTACTTTCCATGTCATGCATCTTTTCCCAAGAAAAAACACGGCTTGTGTGTCATCGGAGGAGCCTAAATTTGGAGGACGAGTGCATTGGAGAGTATTTGATAATGCAGACCACACACTATGTGTCCCCAGCAGCAAAAAGCAGAGCAGGCATGGGTTAGTCGTCAATTACCAGGTTTCCCCGTAGCTGCTAAAATACCCCCTTTCAGTTAAATCTCTCAAAGATTAAGCCGTGCAAGTCTTAGTGCACACGGCTCCTCTGCCGCTTTTTGCCACCTCCCGTCCTCATCCAGCTTACACAAGACAACTGCTCCAGGGTGAGAGACGAACAGCAGGAGGAGTCCTGGATAACAAGGCGCTCCCCTCATTACTGACAAAACCTGGCAAACCCTGTCCTCCTCCCTCTCTGCCCTCCAGAGGGTCAGAGTCTCCGATGGAGAGCATGAAAGCTGTGACTGGGTGATATTTTAGTGACTGTGTGTTTTCTTCTTCTGTGTCTGGATAAAGCCTAATATACAGTATATATGTATATCTTGCTGTTGCAGCTTGTGAATCAGACCCCCCACAACAACAAAAAGTGTTTTTTCATCCCTCCTCAAACACATTTGTTTGAGGAGGAATAACAACATGATGCACGACTAGATCCTGGGGAGGTTCTGCGGCATGTCAAACAAGCTCAATGAGAAAGCACACGGCGTCTGTGGGGAGAAGTGGAGCAGCAGTTACCGCGCATAAATATGCAGACTGGTCCATAGATAGCTTCACTGGGAGTTAATGAGCGCCGTGATTCATGTATACGGCAGCTCGGTCTGGCTTCTCAGTCACATAGAAAGCACTACACTTGACAGCTTTGAGTGGGGGAACAAAACAACACTGCAGGAAGGATGCCTGCGGTGTTGATGAGGTTATGTTTGACAGTGAGGAACTCTACTGAGAACAGCTACCACTCAAAATAGAAGAATTAGAATTTATTGATTGATTCAGGAATTATTTCTGCTGTTAATGTTAAAACATCCCTGGACATGTCAGGAGAGCTGCTCATGAAGCCTAATCTCAAATTATGAGAAGTCAACAGAGGTCTGATGGACGGTTGGGTTGGTTAATTTATTTGTTTTCCATAGAAGCTGACTACATGTATCCTGAAAGGGGCTGTGTGTTGAATCGACAAAGACTATAAGCTAACTCTGCATCTCTATAGAACTTTTTAGGCTTTTTGTGTCGTTGTTTTAGTTTTATTGTACACAATTCTACTGCATGCTTCACTATCACCACCCTCGAATATTGGGCTTGCTTTCAACAAGTTGACAGAGACAGGACTCCGAATGTATGCTAATGCTACGTGAAACCAGAATACAGATATCATTGCAGATATTGTTGTGACAGAAACTGGCACAGCTACAGACTCCAAGCTCTGACAAAGCCGCATCATATCATTTTCCCCACCGCTTTATCCGTGAAATCATTTTCTAAGCTTCTTTGTGTCTCTGTGACTGACTGATTGAATGAGTGTGAACTCACAGTGAGAGCTGCGAGTGTGTGTGTGACGGCTCTGTTTCAGACACAGCGGGACTTCTGCAGCCCGGCATGGCACCCAAATGTTGCCATCACTTGTAAGATGCTCAAAATGCATTATTTATCTCGGAAATAAATAATAAACAACACATAATACAATACAGCAACAACAATAAATAATAACTAGCACTACATTGTAAATGTTTTTTACCAATCGTACAGAAAATATATGGTTTTGTTCAATCTTTCACAAAAAGTTCAGCTTAAACTGTGGTTAATAGGGTCATGCAATTATTCCCCAGCTTCCCATTTGAACACATTTACCTTTATTCCCTTAATATTTTTAGAAAGACAATTTCCGCCCTGTGCAAGATCATCACATATATTATGCAAGATGCCGCAGAATAGTTCATTGCTTTTCACCCTTTTCATCTTTGCAGCCAATTTGATTATCCTTTCATTTTATTCTATTTCCAGGAAATGTAAAACGTCTTTCACAAGAAGAACATTCTCATAAATAGACCGTTATTCTCTGCCAACCAGCAAAACACCAGAATCCTGTTTGATATCAAAATATCCTCTTCTTCAGCTGACTGGACAAAATGGACCCGTTGGCGTTAGGTAACTTAGGTTAGGTAACTTAGGTTAGGTAACTTAGGTTAGGTAACTTAGGTTCGAGCAACAAAACTACTTGGATAGGTTTGGGAAAAGATCATGGTTTGGGTTAAAAGTAATGTATCTTTCCCAGTTCCTCCATGTGGTTAAAGGACCTGGTGTTCTTTTTAAAATTGGAGAAAATTAAGTTCTCGCTGCGGCGACAGCCTGAGAAATTCGAAACTACTTGGGGTCCGATCATACGATACTTTGATAAATTGAAGACTCTCTCATTAGATTCATAAACCATCTGACATTGTCGTAGAAATTAAGAATAGCAATAACTCCCAATTTCCAGAAACTCATTACTGGTTTCTGTTTGTCTGTAATACCCTCCTACACCATTTTTACTTTTGTGTATACTTGAGCTACTAATACTGTAATGTGCTTTTTGACAATTGAAGCAGTGTGATTTGTTCTGTGTTGGGGGAATGTTGGGGGGGGGGGGGGGGGGGGGAGAAAATGACATGTGCAATGTATAACTGTGTACTCTGCTTTTGAGAATAAACACAATTTACAAAAAAAAAAATAAAAAAAGTTATGTATCTTTAAGTTACGTCTTCAAAGAAGTCAACGTTAAGTTTGATTCGGGACCACCTGCCTTTGCGGACGGAGGAAATGGACGAGCGTCTAATATTGCCGCAGATGGGTTTACATTGGAGTTAGTTGTAAGCCCGGTTCATCTCATACAGATGTCAAAAGGACCTTGTGTGTCATGTCTCCACCACTCTGCCTTCTATTCTAGTCACTTTGTCTGTATGAGGTTAGGAGGTCCTGTCTGTCCGGACAAATGTCCGAGAGAGAGAAGTACACGCCACATGTCCTTGTGCGTCATTATTATATTTTGCCTAAAGATATATATTCAAAATGGTCAACGACAGAATGTTTCCCCTGATCCATGTGAATCTACTGGCATTCATATCGTACGAGTCTGTTGCCAACATGTGATTTTTAGATCCGTAAGATCAGGATAGGTAGTGAGTCAGGATCGATATCGGCTATCTGTCCAGGATTACAAAGCCATTTGACAGGTTTATTTCCACTTCCTTCATCCCTGAAATGACCGTGAGTTGTTGTTTTTTAAATATTGAAATGTCCAGAATCCACTTCACACAGGTCGGACTGTGACAGCAGCACAAAGAGGGCTCAAAGATGCTCTGAAGGCAAACACTATCCCTGTGTCTCGCAGTCACAATGACATGTACTTCGTGCGTTACTCCGATATATAAAAACTCAAAGCGTGTAGATGCCTACGGGGGGGGGGGGGGGGGGGGAACAGATGACTGCTTTGTCCCGACTCTCAGACAGAAGCTGCCGTCTGCGTGGCAGATGTGCCAGTCTGACAGCGAGGAATATGAATACAGACAGAGGGAGGTTTTTTTTTTCGAGAGGGAAGTTGTGACAGTTATTTATATTTCTGTGTCTGCGCTTAGAGGTTGAATTACATTTCATGCTTTTGGGCTTAAACTGGGATGAATCAGAGTAGCGCTGTATCTTTTCTGACAGACGTCCCTGGATCTGACGTGGCAGGACATCGCACACACACACACACACACACACACACACACACCAACACACACACGCTCCTCTCTTTGCTGCTAAGGTGATGCGACATTTGGGAACATTTCAAACCAAAGCCTTCACTCTGTCACTCTGCTTGTTACATGGAAAAAAAAAAGTGTTTAGGACTTTCTTTTTTTTTGTCAACTCTAAATATAAACAGCTGTGCTCCTATGTTAAAACCATCTACCTCCGTGTCATTTATGGTAAGGAGTGGTAAATGAGTAGGATTTTAAAACACTTTTCATGTGTTTTCAATTCACCTGAGGCCATGTTAGTGTCGTTGCAAACCTCCCTGTTTGTATGACAGACGGTTATAATGTAATAATCATCTAAACCGAGACAATACAAGAGCCAGCCAAATGTTTATTACATTAATTCAGGATCAATACAATCAAATCAATGGCTTTTACTGCCAATAGGGAGTTACATTAAAGGAGAAGGCTGGTGTTGTTCTGTCAACAAAACGAACCAAATGCAAATTTGTCTGAAATTGATTAAAAAATATTTCAAAAAATGTAAAAAAAACTATTTACAACTCACATTTAATGCATATATTTTACTCCTATGTACACATGTAATGTCTTATTTATTTATTTAATATTGGATACTTTAGGGCTTCAAACATTTGTTCGATGCTGGAGATGTAAAAACGCTCACAATTGATATAGGTATATAAGTTTAAGTAGTTTACTAAAATGGCTGGACGATGTAAATTTTAGCAAAACTTGCTCAAACGGGAGGACATTGTTGGGGACTTTTCTAAGCTGCATGTTTGTGTTTGGGTGTATTTCAAACCCTGTTGATCAGGGTGAGAGCCAGCAGTTCTTCGAGGTTTAGAGAACCAAAATGAGTCCAGGAACTTGGTCCAGAGCTCTACTTTTTACTGTTTCGTAGCATCAATATACAAAGAAGAAAATGGCAATAACACGAGAACCAATGGAGCTCACTGACATAAAGGAGGGGTCAACCTTACCTTATAAGGCTGAAATCTCGCGATGTCACATGAAAATCCATCTCGTCAGGCTTCAAGTTAAGAGTCTGTCAGAGCACGGACCAATCAGCGTCCTGTGAGGAGCTACTGCTAGCTATGGTTTAGGTGTGTGAGAGAATACAGAGAGAGAGAGGTCACTGTTCATTCAAAACAACAATGGCGGCTCCTGAAGAGGTTAGCGTAGCTGCAATAGCATCAGTTCTATCATAACTGGAGAGTGTTTCTTCATTGAAGGAACAGCAAAGAACGACACTGAAGGCTTCGCTTGTTGGAAAAGATGTTTCGCTGTTCTCTTGACTGGCTTCATCCAATCACCTGCTATGTACTTGTTAAATGTGCCTGCACCTTTTTCAAACAGTTTCCATTGACGGCTTCTGAGATCTGTGTAACAAAACATCTGGCAGGACGGGTTAGGAGTCCCCAGCCCACAGACAAAAAGCCAAATGAATCATTCAGTAGCTTTAAATACTTCCTGGTCACAACTACAGTGCTAATAGCAAGGGTACAATATAGCAGAGAATTAAAGCTGTTAAGAATGTTGGTAACTTCAATCGTTTCCACTGAGGCGTTAAGACGTACAATACCTCTAAAACATCTTATTTATGCTGGAGTAAAATCAACTGAGGCTGGTGATGAACAAAATACAAAAAGAAAACCTGTTGCTTCCTGCTTCCTCCCCCACCCCATCCCAAGGTCCCACTTGGTACAGTCCACCTTGCCAACACCTGGAGGAGCAAGGGGCATTCATGGGCGCGTGTTCATGGGAGCACCACCTTAGAGAGAACAATGATTAGAAATCAAAGCAAACAAGAAAACAAATACTTGAATGAAAACACACTGAATGACGTAAATGTTTTAATTAACACACAACAAAAAATATTCAACAAAAGCGATTAATAACCTGACTGGTGAGCGAGTGGAGCTCCCTCACAGTTCGGTGCTCTAGTTTTCTTTACTTCAGCAGGACAGTGTGTGTGGTACTGAGTCAAAATAGACAAAATAAATAGATGGTGTGGCTCATCAATGTCTTTAGGAAGAAGACATATCAGGCTTTGAAAACACACTGTACACCGTACAGGTAACATTGTTGGTTTTGCACTTTGTATTTGTTGAAAAAAAGAAAAAACATCAGCAGATTTATCCTTTAAAATTAAAAAGTATGTGTGTGCAAATGCGGACATAATTGGTAGGGATACTGCACGTATGCAGCGATGGGAGGGTCCATTGGCTCACACAGATGATTAAAGACCAAGCCTGCCATTAACTCCTCCCAGATCTCTCCATTTTACCTGCCGCAGGCCAAGGCTATCGGCTCTAATACGCTGCCTTCTCTCTGGATGGTAATCTGACTTCCTGTACGTTTTTCTAAGCATCACTTTTAATGGCTCCTGTCCCATTCATCGGACTCCCTTCCTCCCACGTGTGTGTGAGCACACAGCGTCCACCTACAGCCTCTCTCCCTCTCTTACGTCATCTCCTGAAGGAAAGGACCCCGTTGCGTTCGTGCTCTGCGGGAGGAAAGTGCTCTTTTGTATTCATCTCTTCGAAGCAGGATGTCAAAGGCAGCTGAGCACACTGACCTAAAGACAAATGGAAAAAAACAAAACACAATTGGCTGAGACGAGCAAGAACAACGTACTTGTTGATTATATTCTGATGAATGCGTGTCCTCCTTTCTTTTTCAGAGGGTATCGATCAATGACTCGGATTAGACACGAGGTGAATTCACATGTTTCGTGCAAGCTCCGCTTCTAATTAGGCGGTTAATTGAGCTTGCGTCCGTTGAATTATAGGACACGACAGGACTTCTAATTAATTAACCTGGCCTGGCTGTTCATGTGGTAATGCAGTTCAATAATGATGAACCTTGGAAGGAACACAAGCGGATCTGTTTGTGCTCCTATTCGAGGCTTATTTTGTCTTAAATTCTGCACAGTAGTGTGTGGAAAAAAACACATTTCTCCTACGTGAGATGGAAATTCACAATTCTGTGATGCTTCTCAGAATGAGGCTACAGATCCTGTATTTCTCTATAAAGAAAAAGATGTTACTGTATGTATCGATAAGAAAGGCTTTTAGGTCAGACAATATAGGCTGCGCACACGCACACACACACACACACACACACACACATACACAATGCAAATGTGATGCCTTCCTGGCGGATCACATGGCAGCAAAGATGACGACTCCAGCACATTGTTCAGCTAAATTGCCCGAGCGCTCCTCTAAAAATAGGACGCACAGCTGAGAGCTCTGGGGGGATGTGGCACGCGGTCGGAAAAGAAGAAGAAAGAAAAAGGTCTTTCCCTGAGAAGCAGGAGAAAGGAGAGATCCTTCTGAAGCTGCAGCAGAGGGATGATGCAAACGGTGGGCTACGCAGAGAAACTATTTTTCCCAGAAATGTGAGGGTAAAAATATAACATAAAACTGTCAACAAAGCTGTTCTAAAAACCCTTACTTGCCCTTCGTATGAATTTCAAACGACGGAGGCGTCCCGCTGAGCGGCCTGCGGGTTTTCTAGGTCCAATGCAATTTGAGGTTTCAATTTCCTGCCAGAAGTGAGATGCTACAAAGCCACGGGAGAGCACCAATCAGGGAGCGGGGATGATCTTTATCTCTCTCTCCGTCAGTGAGAATCAAAGGAATGCTTAATGGCAACTTCCAAGAGCAGTGCGAGGCCCCCTCACTGCAGCTAATTTGATAATCACTGTTGATTTCCAACTCTTTCAGAGTGGTGTAAAGCGTCCCGGGAGGTGATGCGTCCCATAAACCATGAATGGCAATAGCTTTTCTAGTGCGAAACAAGCTGAAGCCAAAGCGATATTGGATCAGCAAAATAAAGATGAAGGCAGGTATTATGTGTCCACAGATCACTTGGAGCTACAAAATGGGACAGCGTACTATCTGTCTATTGTTCTTACACCTGTTCACTCCCAACACCTCGACTGCTTCTTTGTTCTGCCTCGCTGTCTTCACTGCTACTGCGTTAGCGTTCCGCATACTGTTCTCCCTTTGTTGTTTGGACAATCGTACTTGTTTTTTTTTGTGATTTATTCATAGACGGAGCACACTCAGAGGAATCGCTTAAACAAAAACATCTCCGTGATGCAACGAGGTGACACGAAACGGCAGGCCTTCTTCTCTTCGCCGGTAATGAAATGTAGGTAATGAAAGCCGCGCGCTGAGCAGAAAAGAAAGAAACTGTCAAATCGAGTAGAGAGAGAGAGGATGTGAGCCCATTTTCCCACCCTCATAACTAATTCATTCATCACCAACTGCCACCATATCTTCTCGAACGCCGTGGGAATTGTTTCCCCATATTCTTGGAGCGTGAATTCGTCTTTATTTGGACAACCTCCCGCTCTTGCCTTCGAGTGTGTGCGATTACGCGGTTCTTGGCTCGTTCCCATCTCCCGGACTGTAAAGTGGTGTAGATACAGAGCAATGACCGGGAGGCAGGACCACATTCCCTTTGCGCAGCACTTCTCCGCCTGGCGCTGAGCCAACAACTGGCCCCTCTGTGGTATTCAGCATCCTAGCTGTTTCAAAATGAGATGATGCGGAGCGGAGATTCCCTTCATCCTCGGGGGAGGTTTGTGTGGTGAGCGCAGCACAAGATGAAAGAAAAGCTCAGATGTGCATCTGAGGACAGTTTATTTTTTATTTTTTTTGGTGGTTCCCTTAAGTCGAGCCACGCTCACTGTCTTTATCGAAACAGTTTTTTGTTCCCTCACATCTGCTCCCCTTCATGTAATTTACTGCAGAGCTTTTCTGCCACTGATGTTAGTTATTCAGCATATCATTGTCCTCATCCTGCACACTTTAATGGCAGCTAGCGTCTCACCTGTCTGCATCATTATTGCCGTGTTTTCCTTTGTGCCTCAGTACTTTTTTTTTTAAGCCACGCTAGCGCCTCAGCTGTATACTTAGCACTAATTAGCAAAGGATAGCATGGTAACCCGCTCAACTAAGGTGTTGAATGTAGTTATTTTTATTCCTGCTGCACACCAACATGTTTTTTTCCTCTCAATTCTCTGCATCTACGTCATGTTTACGAGGATCTTATCGCAATTTCAGTGGAGAACTATAGAAACAAGTATATTTCTTTTGCAAGCACTCTGCAGAGGATACCTGTGTGAGCAATTCTGACTGCTGTCATTTTAATGTTGATGACCATCTTGTAGGTTGTGCTCCTTTTTGAAGTCACATCGCTCTTGCAAACAACCGGCTCCGTGGTTCTTACATTTCTTTTAATGTGCACAGTTACCCTCAGAAAGCCCTAACATTACACTTAGAGACATACAAGAGTCAACAAGAGCATAGGGATTTGGGGTTTGTGGTGTATCTTTGTGCAGGAAAGCTCAGACAACAATGTGTTAAGATTTCTCAAGGACTCCCTCTCTTTCCCGGGAGAGCAGTCGCACAAGTGGGGCATCGCTTCACCATCTCCCAACACACCTCAATGACACCTCCGTGTGGGCAATGAGCCAAAGCCGTGAGTCACTCCGAATGGTCCACCGACTTCCCGAGATGCTGCGCTGCTTCATCTCGTCTGCCTCCGAGGTATATCTTCGGGGGAGGCTTCGGCTAATTGAGCGGAGGATGTACTGTCAGTGAATGCCGATGGCGAAACCTCCATGTATCACAGGCACAAAACGAACCCCGTTCCAGCCTCCGGGGGCCGAGGGAACAGGAGAGCTCCAGGTGTCGGGGCTGTCACAGAACAACAGAAAACTATTCAAGTGAATACTGTAAAGGGGTTTGAGAAAGTAATTCCTATTTAGATGTGTGGGGTGCCGCTATGAGTAAAAAAGGGTGTAGCACATCAGTCTTTTATGCCAGAAACCAGAGTTTTGCTTCATGTGACAGACCTTTAACTAGAGCCCAAATAGGACCAGGGGACATAAAAGTGTGTGTGCTTCCTGAGAGTGTGAAGAGCCGGGGTTCAAATACTGGAGAGGTGATGAGCTGATTGCTGGCAGGTGCTCAGGTGAACCGGGACCCAGGTTGACAGCAGGACAGGAACAACGCACACACACACACACACACACACACACACTCACAGAGACCAACAGGGGACTGTGCTACAGCTACCATGTACAGATATCGTGAAAACAAAACACTGGCACAGGGCGTAAAAAAAACCATTGATGGAGCTTTGCCAAATGATCCACCTATGACCAATTTCATGTTTGGTAATGGGGTTGACTTTAAAGCTTTGACATCATCAGAACCACTAAATACCTTATTATTGATATATTTTTTACATATTTAAATGTAACATGTCTGTAGATGTAGAAGTTTACTGCAGTGGTCTTAAGGCCAGGGGGTGCCTCAAGATCGGTATGTCAAAAGTGATATATGATGACATGTATAGGAAAACAAATCTTCTCTACCACATGAAGACAGGAGCTGAAGGTGTGTTTGAACGCTCTCAGCCTGTCCCTGTGCGGTTCACGGGGAGGAGATGAAGAAGCTCCTCCGCTGGCTGCCGCGTACACATGGCTCCCATCCTCCCAACCCGAGATGTGATGGGAGCCTTTTAAAACATTTTTGTCACAAAGTGACACTCGAGCGCTCACTTTCTCTGTTAAATATCATCCGACATCCCCCCTCGAACACTGACGCTCAAACAGCCTCTACCACACTAGCCTTTTGCTAGACAGCTGCACTGCCTGCCAGGATTAAATGTTTGATTCGCTGCCACGCTGAGGATTCGAGCTCTCGCAGAACCGGGAGGCACTTTGAGTGAAAGCAACCCCCCCTCCCCCCTTTTATCAAAAAAATGGCTATTTACTCAGTGAAAATTTCACGTCTCCTTAATTGACTTGGTTTTCACAGCTTGCTTCACAGCTCCAGCTGACGCCTTCAACCACTCACGACCGACCGACTGAGATTGCCACCACCTCCGTATGTGGCATCCTGCCGATCGCACGAGTTATCATGCATGAGATGAGCGCATGAGTGTGGCTGCTGCTTCTGTTTCCGTGTCTGTGTGTGTGTGTGTGTGTGTGTGTGTGTGTGTGGGCACATTTTGAATGCTGGTGCATGAATTTGACTCCAGGCAACAGATGCCCAATTAACATATCCCCATGATTAGGATGATGTGGAAGGAGGAGGATGAAGATGTAAGAGGAAGAGCTTTTGTCCGTCCCATCTGAATATTCATGCGATATTTTTGTGACTTTTTTAATTTCTCTCCGCGCACGTCGTCGCCGCTATGTCACACGACCTTGGCGCTCATGTTCATTAAAGCTGAAGGGGACGTTATTAGTGCTAAATGAAAGAGGCCTCCGGTGTTTTGAGTTGCTATAAAAAGGGAGGGTTGTATTGTGCAGTGATACAACACAAGACAAAGGCAGGTCAACCGAATTTGTTTTTGGCCTGTCGCGGGTTGCATGTTTGCATTTTTTTGCATGAGTAAATGTTGGGACAAGTGGCGAATCCCCCCCCCCCCCTTCTGCAATTAAATATGTGCAAATGTATGTTCCTGAGTTCAAACATCTATTTATAATGTGGTTGAATGAAACAGCGACAGTGATCCTTAGCACGCGCGGGTTGAGAACAGTCAAGAACGAAGGGACTCAACCACTGAGCTCCGAGTCGCTGTCAGCTCAGAGTGCTGCACTCCGTCCGTCCGTCTTTGTCAGGAACGTCTGCTCCAGTAACTCCACTCGGCACTGCTATCAGGCTGTTCTTTGTGCCCTGGTGACGCCGCGGCCGGCTACTTAGACTTCCAGATCAATTATTCACATGGCTCTCTCTATAAATACCAGGCCGTTAAAATGGAGGCGATACCATCTGAGGGCTGCTTGCGCGCGCTAAACTTGGACCCATTAGCGAATGTCAGAGGACAAATTACGGTATTTAATATCTTGCATGACGTATGCCTTTTTCACAGCCCACATTTAAAATCCACTATATTTAAGTTATGACATCCAAGGCCTAAAACAGTAGAGATGTTCGGCAGTTATTGTAGGAACGGCAACGCGGTGTGTTAATGGTGAGTTCTCACCGTGAATTTAAAAACACAGTTAAAGTTAACAGGCATACAGCGAGACAAAGTTATTCATACAGGCCAATATCACAAGTCACAAATTTTGAAAATGACGACGGCAAAGTCGTACAGTGAAAGCACGCGGTATCGAAACAAGCCAAAGAGTCCACAGCTATGCTAGCAGCTCTGTGAGACTGTTCAGGTTCAGCAGTGCATTGAGCTAAATGCTAAACGTCAGCTGCTTGACGAGCTGGGAGTGAGACTGAGTTGGAAAAGCACAGGTGTTGCTAATAACACTAACGATGGCTCTGTTATTTTCCCGCGTTCCAGTGAGAGAGATCTAATGATTCATTCTGAGAGAATATGAATGCAGAAACTTTGCATTCTGGTTTAGGTCTGTTGTCCGTAGTCGTATGGACCAGTCACCTTTCAGAGGCTTTGTTTTCATACAGGTAAACCAACGTGATGTCACGGAAATATATGAAATAACCGCAACAGCGCATTACATGGTGGTGGCATGGAAACAATGGAAACAATTTAACGTTATAGGTTTAGTAAACAAAGACACTTAATTGAGTTTAGGAAATTGTTAAATGGACTTGCATTTGCAGAGCGCCTTTCTGATTGATCAGTCCACCATAACTAGTTTTTATTCCCACTACGTCGCTAGCTCTGAGTGTTGCATATTCACATGGGAGCCTTTAATTTGGGTGTCCATCACAACAAAGGATCCTAATTACCTTCCCAGGGGCATTGTTTCCATGGCGGCGATACAACATTTGAATACATTACGTCCCACAAACACGTGAAGCGCTGTTAAGAGGACTGATCTCACGTATTTCTGTGAGATCAGTCTGAGGTAAACAGTCCGCGTGGAGGGCAAAGGTGGCGGAATACATTGGCCCCTAGGCTTTTTTTAAATGTATCTGCATTTAAACAGATGTAGACGTCTCTCACCTCCAACTCTGTTCTCTGTGGGTGAGAAATCTCTGCAGAATTAGATATTGAAGTCATGTAATTATGTATAATGCAAGCCTATTTCCCCCACTCTGGTCTGTTCATATGAGGCCAGCTGCAACAGGAGACAGACAGAAGGTGAGATGGCATTTCCTCCACTGGTGAAGGAAAGGGAAGGACAGGATGACGGGGGTATGAGGAGCCTCCTGCAGACAGAAGCCTTCAGTGTCTGAGACTCAAACCCCAGCTGAAGACTAAACCCCGTCTCTGCACGGCGGCGTGCCTGTCAGGTCCAGCTGGTGCTGAAACGAAAAGAGAGATGACTCCTAATAACTAGCTCTGTCTTATACCGAGGCAGACTCGAGGAATCATTTTTTATAACCAGTGGCTCTAACTCTAATAGTGTTGTTCTTTTTCTCTCTCTGGGATTGCTCAAATATTCACAGCCTGTTCGACATCATGGTTTGATGATGAGGCATGGATCTAATCAGAGGGGTTTGGGGAGCCTCAAAAATGGCGCTGGAAGAAAATCTGCGCCATCTGACAGCAGCTCCGGGTTTTTGTGCCAGAGTGCTGTCGACAGACTCACGAGTGGCGCGTAATGATAATTAACACGGCAATTAGACATCTGCTGCGTTTCCAAGACTGTCTTGAGAATAATGTGTTTACAATTAAGCAGGAGAGCTCGAATGAGCGAAGAGGCCACACATCGTCCTCCTAACGGCCGACGCTCGCCAACGGGACGGCGGACTCGGGTGCGACGGGTCGGCCAGACGCCCGTGATTGTTTCTCGTAAGCGGAGGCCCGGGGAGCTTGTCATATCTGATTAGGCGGAGGGGGATGCAGGGGCCAAATGAGCTGGATGGAGCAGCGAGCACCAGGAGCGACACTTTACCACTGGGTGTCACCACTGATCACATCATATCATCACTCCCCCTCGGTCCCCTGACAACTCAATCAATGATCTAATTGACTGGGAGCCGGGCCGCGGTCACAACAGGTTCCAGTGCTCAGGGAATAGGCTGCAGCACTGATTCATTCTGCGATTAAAAAAAAAAATCATATAAAAGTTCCATAGCTCAGAAGCAAGGCTGGGTTCAGGAGAAACTCTTCTTGTTTTACTGCTGGTTTGACCACAAGATGGCAGAGTTGGACTATAAAAAAAGCAAAAAGGCTGCTCTGTCTTTTCCCGCTGGCTGTTTTTCTGCCTTTTGTTTCATCGCCCATCATAAAGTTTTTATGCTTCTTCATCAATCTGTGTCGGGTGGTGATGGTATTCCAAAGCCTGTAGACTTGAATCAATAGTCCTGTATGTCGACAACACGCCTGAAGAAAAGCAGCAGGGGATTCCTTTTTCTTCTTCTCTCTTTGTGGAGAAGCATCTCTCACCATAGCATACTCGTTAAAATTCACTGAGATTAGATTACTGCGGGTCGGCCGAGACAACACCGGTGACGTTATGTCCCTTTAGTTCTCATGGAATCTTAGTGCTAACGTGCTCCGTATGAAATGTACTCTGCGTCATTAGAGCAAAGAGTCCATGTGAAATCCTTCATTATACATGTTGATCCTTGACCTTGGAGACATATATATGCATGGACTTTCCATTTCAAATTCTAAGCCAACATGGACGAGAAGTCCTCAAAGGGCTCAACATTTTTTTTAAATTCGGCCCTTTACATATCCATGACAACAAGGCAGCTCCATCTGCACAGGTAGATTGCGCGAAAATTATCAAAAGCTCCAGAATCTCCATCTCTAATTCTGACAATTTACACACTTAAGGATGAGCCGCAATCCTGCGTGTTTTTCCATCGACTAACACACTTTTCTAGCCCCTGATGCGAATCGAACCCTTTTCAAAATATGTTTTTTTTTACATCCAAACTGTTGCGTCATCCAGAACCACACATGGATCCTGATGAGCGAACATCTTGGAGATACAAGGTTTTTCACCAGACACCAGCGATAGGGTTCAACAGACTTACTGGCTGACGAAACGAGAGAGATGGGAATACTGGAATCTTCAATAAAAAAAAATACCTTCTAAGGTTTCATACTCCAGTTCAGGCCGCTGGAGACCCACCACATACACACACACACACACACACACACACACACACACACATATGTGCACATCTTCACCAGTAAGGGGTTTATTTGGAAGGTTTCCACTTTAAATCATCATGTTTACTGTGGCTTGCTCGTTGCTGGTAGGGCATGGAGAGTCTGGCTCTGGTTGCAGACTAAAGCCCGAGTGAATGTGTTCCAGCTCTCCTGCTGTGCAGCGAGAAGGAGCCTGGATTTCCACTGGTTGGCGGTGAAACAGATACGCGGTATGTGACTGATTGAGCCGTCCATGTCTGTCTCTGCATCCTCCCCGGGAAGCTAGACGGGCAGGGTAGTGCCAACAAAGTCACATTCAAGGAAAACTCCCCATCTGTCAGGTATTCCGTCGGGGCTATGCATATGCTCATCTTTTTAATACCGGCCAAAACCAAAACACAGACACAAAGGCATACGCGCACAACTAAACACATCTAGAACTGACTCTCTGTTCATCCTCTACTGATGTTTAGACATCACTCATTGCCGTAAAGACGAGACAAGGTCACACGCAAAGAAACAGAAGATACACAGCGCCTCTTTATCCGTGGACCAGCAACAATGGACAAGGTTTGTTTTTTTCAGAGTTGCCCGGCTCTAACAGGGATTCAGGGATCTCACTCAGCCTCCGTGTGAGAGCCTGTGCCACAGTGCTCGATTGGAGACCAACACTTAGGCATCAGTCCGTGTGAAGGTCAGTAAGTCAAACTCTTATACATGATCTGCCCCATCCAGGTTAGAGGGGAGAAATTGACCTCAGGGGATGAATTAGTCATGTTAACATAACATAATGCAACTCAGTAACTCATTTGTTTAGGGTTTAGGCAAGTAAGTCCTGTGTTTGCGTGACCATTCCCCCGCATCTTCGTCGATATTCAACGTATCCGTAATTTGCAGAAACAAACAATGCCAACATTTTTTTTGTGGCAAAAGGGATTATTAGGATTTTTAGGAACATCGACTCTCGTCGTTTACTATTTACTTCTAGCCTCACACTTACATGGAGATACTAGAGGACCCAGGTGTCAACCGTTGCTCCTCCGTACCAAGAGTCGACATGCTTTCTGCACCTGGTAAGGATTCCCATCAAGTGTTTCTGTTTAAAGGCGCTCCAGGGAAAGGAGGAGGAGGAGGAGGAGGAGACCCTCAGAGCAGACCCAGGAATTACTGAAGGGACTACATCCCCCAGCAGGCCTACAAATAAATTGCCCTTCTAACCCGACCCTAATTCTAATTAAAACAATGCATGTATACATGAATAATCCCTGTGAGTGAATCTGAGTGCTGTGTCAAAGAAGGAGGATATTCCCTGGAAAATATTATCATTATTATACTAAAACTGTCTAATTAAATGTGTAGTTTGACAGTTTGGGGAACAGCCTCACTTGTTTTTTTGCCGAGAGTTAGATAAGATGATCGATATCAATCCGTTGCATATGACGCATGGAGCTGGGGGTGATTAGCTTAGCTTAGCATAAAGACTTGAAACGGGGAGAAAAACTATCCTCAAACCAAAGTTCAAAGAATCCCCCAACACCACCGCTCACTGATCAACACGCTGTATCCTGGTCGTTTAATTCCTTTCAAAGTCTAAAGTTTAAACAGCATGAAGTTGTTGCGCGCCGGAACTATTTTCTCAGCCCGGGAGCAGTGACCTCCTTGAGTCGGCCCCGGCTGCCTGGCAACCTCACGGAGGCGGCAAGGAATTTCTGTTCCCGTGTACTGTAAACAAATGAGATGCAACGTGCAACTTAGTCTCTAACCCTTGTTATGTTTGACAAGTTTTGACAAAGACACACGAATGATATCTGTCATCTCTCAGCAGGAAGGGGGGGGAAACACTGACTGTATAATTTAATGACTTTACCAGCAACCTGTTGCTGGGTCAACACCAACCAAGTGTCTAATATAACATAACTGGTTTGGTTAAACATATGTTTTGAGAGATGACAATCTCAGCAGACCATAAACTTCTATTGGATAATTACAGATACACTATCATCAAACCAGAGCAGCTGTGAATGTAAAAACAATATAAAAGCATTACAAACGCTGGACTCACGAAACCGACTAAGATGATTGGAGAATGTTAATGATTTTTTTTTTTTTTTGGAGAAGGGTTTATCTTGCTGTAGCCGGCTGCCTCCCTGTTTCCACGGCAGCACGGAGCAGCCGAGGCGCAGAACAGCGCAGCAGCCTGCTTTCACATTCATAGAAATCCTCGCCATTAATTCACAAGAATGGAGGTGAGTTCCAATGCTGATGAAATATACGAGAGGAGCAGAGGCTATTTCTATCTTTAAGCCAACAGACACCACCTCAACTCCATTCTGTCTTGGCTGGTTGGGGCTGAGGTGGTGTAGAGAGAGTGGGACGATTGTATATTTATTTTTACATTTTTTGGGGGGAGGGGGGTGTATTTCTCTTCCAGTAAGTCCCCTGCATCTTAATCAGACTGTGAAAACATCGGTCTGGTGAAGTAAAAAAAAAAAAAAAGATTGACTGCTGCAAACAAAGCTGAGCTGAGGCATTCCCGTTCTGCAGATATATTTGTCTCTCCCCCTAAATCTCCTCAACAGCACATCGCAAAAAAAGAGAAGCGTGTCATACAAGCGTTGGCATGTTGGAGCGAGAGCATAACTGATTCACCGGCTCGCCGACGAGGGGGGGGGCATGACGCTCTGTGGGCGCTGCAGGGGAGTCGCTCAATATGCAGCGCCGATTTTTGGCAGTCAGGTTGGCACGGCTCACGGCCCTTGTAGGTAGGCTACTGACATTCTCCAAGGATTGTAACATCCCGTACGCCCCCGTTCTTCCAACTACCCCCCCCCCCCCCAACCCGCCTCTTCCTCCTGACTCCAGACACACCATCCCCACCGGAGCCTGAAATAAGACTGGGGCTCATACATGCCGCACTCGATCTCCTCTCAACATCTCATTACGCTCCCTGCTGCAGAGAGCAGGGCATTTTCGCAGCTACACGCGCGCGCCGTGGAAAAAAATAATCCAGGTAGCGGCTGAGGCACTTTTCAATCACACCAGTGGATAACAACCACATTCACTTGTTGTGAATTAAATGCCACAGCAGAAGCCCCTTTATTTTTTTTTCTCCTCCCCTCAGATTCCAATCCCCTCCTCCTCCTCCTCCTCCTCCTCCTCCTCCTCCTCCTCTTCTTCTGCATCGTCTTCATTATCCGTCGCTGTCGGGAGCGCTGCAGCTGTGGCAGCGCAGGCAGCAGCTGTGGCGCGTGTTCATCGACGCCTCCGTGAAGATCAGAAGCCTCCCAAATCGCTGTCTAGAGCCCTCGTACACGCGGATAAGCATCAGGGTGTTTACGGTCTCCTCGCAAGCAGTGACAGATGAAATCCCTGTAAACTCCAGATTATGTTATCCGTGAGGCGATGAGGTTGTGTTGTGTTGTGTTGTGTTTTTTAATGAAATACTCTCAGACTGTGTCAGACTGTGAATGCAGCACCTTCAAAGTTTCTCCGTCTCAGCAGTTGGCGCGCAAAATGTACAGTCCCCTGCATTATTCACAATAAAAACTGGACATTTGTCCAAGTCGATGTCTTCATCGTGACTGCAAAACGCGCTGGAGTTGCATTGTAGCGACACTTACAGATATAATTACAGATGCATGCGTCAGCATTGGTGTAGTTGCAAGTGTACATTGGCACAAGTTCCCCCAGTTGAGAAAAAAAAGAGTTGAAAGTAATTCCTTCAGCGCGTCATTGTCCCATCACGTGCTTCAGAAGCTGAACGGCGAAGATGTCAAACGGTGTTTTTCAGCGCTGAGTGATCGTGTTGATGTGACAGGGCACATTTCAGACGAGCAGCTTGGCCTGAGAGTGGATTCCTTTCTCCTCCACGGTGAATATTTGGAATCCAGGGTCGATTTAAAAATAAAAAAATGTTTCCCAAAGCCCGCGGTTCGTCCAAGTGAATGAGTTCACGTTAGCCGGTATACCCCCAGCCTCCCCGGATCGCTCATTAGGATCTTGGCTGAGCACTCGGAGGTTTTGTTTGGACGGCTTCCCAAAATGGAAACGCACACTTGGAGCCGTGCCAAGCTGTCAGCCTCGCGCATGATTTGCAGGGTGAACGATTGCCGGCATACCCGGATGGAGCGGTCCCAGGGCCCGTCAGTGGAACACAACTTTGCGTCCAAATGAGGAAAGCGCTAATCACTCAGAGCGTCGTTCAAATTTGACACAAGACAACAGCTGAGCACGAGGGTTTCCGATGTTTTGGTTAAATGTCCGTCTTCCTGCTTTCAACAGTCTACGGACAGGTTTCCTGTTTACAACTGAGAGTTATAATGACACAATAACATTTTAGCTTATAATGGACATTTTAAGTATTTAGAAATGTAGGGACTTATAGAAACCAGTACAATTACTTCGTTTTTTTTATTATCTACTATACTTGAATAAACATCTGTTTGCGATTTAATTTTCTCCCAAAAAATCACAAGCTTAATGACGGGATGCAATTTCCATCTAAAGCCCATCAGTCTGCACCTTAACGAGCTGTCCCACACTGCCACTTCTAATGCGCATCAAACTGTTCACCAAAAGCGTCAATCAGATACCTGGATGAGCGTCTGCAATGTCCCTTTAAACAGACATAAATAAACAGTATCAGCTGTCTTAAATCAGCTGTTTCTCCTGCACCAAACTATCCAACACCTTGTTCGAGTCCGGCGCTCTGAACACATCATTACATGCTAATTGCCAGCAGTCTACATTTGACCCTTACGTGTTTCAGCAAATATCATCTGTTAAAACCACACTTTTATTAGAACATTCTGAGGTTTGCATTGTGTTTGCCGTGTCCTTTGCATTTTGTCATAGTCTACTTGTGTGGTTCTCATTCCTTCATCCTGGCTCCTCTCCCTCTCTCCCCCTGCCTTCACTGGGCTGTGCCACCGCCGCTATTAGGAGCACAGATTAAATGGATGGCGCATCCCACGCAGTTTGGTCCTATTAATAATTAAGCAGGGAGAATATTATACAGTTAATATACTTAAAACATGGAGTTCAGTGAGTAGGTCAAGAATGATTACACACTGCAGGCTGACAGGCGGCAAGAATCCATTTGTTCGGTGGTAATTAGCCTAAATGATAAAGTAATGCAACCCCCCGTTAAGGGAGAGAAGACGGAGCATTCAGGAGGAGACTAGATTCACCACAACAACACAGGCAGCAGCGCAGGGGACGACATCATCTCCTCGAGTCTGCGTTTACTCTTGAGGCTTGAAAACAACGCCGGTCCATGTCTTCCAGATAGAGGAACTACACTCAAAACCTACTGAGAACCTGCGCAAGTCATGTTTAATGCATACATCATGGCAGCGTGATGTCTAAATGGTGTCAGAGAGCAGCGAGCAGGCCCTGAGGACGAGCTGCGACAGATAGCAGAGGCTGAGTTCGTGACCTGCAGGTGAAGCTGCTTTACAAGCCTCTCAGGGCTCCGGGGTTCATCAATAATTCACTGCACCGCCAGTCATGTTAACACCATCCTTAAGCACCGTCATTATGATCCTCTGAAGCGCACCCACACACATCTAACATGCATGCACAAACTCAGACATTTGTTAGTTGACTCCCTCCTTCACACATATACACAAAAACACACACGTATACATTATGGGGACCTGTAAGACGAGTCCCCACGATTTGTTTGTGTAAAAAGATTTTTGTCCCCACAACATGAGTGATATAGACGCACTCACAACACACACACACAGTCGTGTTTCCATGACTTTAGGGGATATTATATTGATATTTCCTAGAGACTTACCCTAACCATAACCACTATAGCCTAATCTTAACCCTAACCTAAACCTAACCTTAAACCAAGTCTTCACCCTAAAAGGTTATTATTCACATCATGGGGACGTGCAATTGTTCCCAACTTGTCCCCACAAAAAAGGCGAGTCCCCACAATTTGACTGTCAAAATCACATTTATGTCCCCACAAAATGGGTCAAACACACACCCACACACACTTACCTCACGTAATGGGGGCCATGCATTTTGCCCCCAAAAGGAAGGCGGGTCCCAACAACGTGACTGTGTAAAGAGATATATGTATTACATGAGTGATACACACACACATACACACAGATAGTGGATTAAACGTTATCCTCATTATCTTCCATCATCTTGATGAGCCGCAGATAATAACAAGAAGGCAATAGCTCTCGCAGTGTGGCATATTCACAATGAATGGGATGTAATGCCAAATATTCCAAGATGCATTGGATTGTCTGAAATGGGTTCATCTTTCTTTCTGGATATCTCGTGGCACAGAATAGGAAGAAAATATGCAGCTGCTGCAAATGAGGAAAAAAGAAAAGGTCCTCCCACAGACCAGCTGGGGATAAAAAAACACAGAGGTAAAGTTCTTCAACAGAGATTTACTGTTCCACTTTACGAGCACCGAGGCTGCTGCTCAATAAATCCTTTATCATTGTGCTTTTATTGGGAGATTTGATCTCAGCAGACAGATTGGGGGAGGGGGAGGGGAGGGGAGGGGGAGGGGGGGCAGCGTTAAAAATCCATCTGACTTCTCTGCAGAAACCCACATTGATCAACATGTTCGCTGCGACGGCGCTCACTCATGTGGTGAGTAATCGTGGCGCTGCCCCGTAGACTTCTGTGAGCTCCCACAGCTCGCGCCTGAGCTCCCGCGGTGGGCTGCGGTGTGACACGGAGTCTGATTGAGACATCTTCATCGGCTTTATCATAATCACGTCAATAGGAATACGGCGCGGAGCTCTTTTAGTCTGATGTCTGGCCATAAATACGCGACTCCGGAACGAGCTATCATCAACGCTCAGCCGCAATTACACAGCACTGTTGGCAAAGACAAATTCACTCCCTCCGAGTGGAGGTCGATGTCATATTGATTGATAGGCGCCGAATAAGCGGTTCTCTCCGTTGTTTACGGCTGCAAAGGTTAAATAAGGACTGCTGGGGTTTATGTTTCACAGTTTGCTTTTTATATGAACTGTTTCCTGCTCTCATGAGCCGGACAAGTGTTCAGAACATCGAGTTCAATATGAAAAAAACTGGGAGGCAGCCTCGCTATTACGATACTTGCTGGAAGACGGATCTATCATATTGATCAAAATGCAAGAGGAATTCATCTTTGTGACACACAGGCTTATTAGATCACTGCTGGTCCGTATTGTCTGTCAGGGTGTGAATTAAGCTAGTTGGTTTCTTTTGATATCTTCTGTGGGAGGTCTGAACCAAAATACAGGTCTGATTTCCAAGGTGGAAACACGTGACCACAATGTACGGTACAAAGCTTTATCAGTCACTCCCCAAAATACTGAGAAATAAGTAGCAGGGGATGTTCTGCCAGTGAGTCAACTTGCAGAGCAGGGGAAGGCAGCCTTAGGCATGCATGCCACCAATTGGTGGCTTAACCAATAGCATTCTAGCAATAAGTGTGCAAGAGAGGTGTTTTGGAAATGTTGAAGGCGCCTCTCATCTGGATGCCAAATGGCACTTTCACAGCCATTGGCACTTGCGCAACCTGTTATTTACAGTAGTTTGTTCGAAGAAGACCCACACAGTGTGCCTCTGACTGGCTCGTTGCCTTCATCACAGAATTTGTTACGTTTAAAATCGAATTTGTCGCAGCCTATAAACAACATATTTTCTGTTCCTGACACGTGTTGTTGAAACAGTCCGTTGCTCCAGCTAGTGAGGAGAAGAGAACCGGGTTAACTGGTGCTGCCTGCTCAAACACAAACTAAAAGAAATCAATTCCAACAACAGCAGGAAGAGTTCTCCAAGGAGGAGGTGGACCGCAGACGTGTAAGATGCCTCTTCAGCTTTGGGAAAATGACCCAGCCATCCAGGCAGTCTGGTAGGTTCTGGAAGATGGTGACAACTGTGGTGCCACCCACGACTGGTTCGGAGGTCTAACAACAAGCCAAAGGTTTTACAGAGTATACATGCTTCACACAAACTGAGCTGCTTGTTCCGGCTGCACATTATCATAAACATTAAGTTACATCCAAAAAAGAACAACCTGATAAATGGCCACAACAGCAACAGTCCACTGTCAACGTTTGAAATACATAATTCTTCAACATCATTTTTCAGCTGATACCGCGTGATATTATCGAAAGCTCGGGGAGTCAGGCCCCGTTCATACCCGACAATAACATGCGTCTTAAGTGATCAGATCACAAGTGGGCAGCTCTACGTGCGTCTGTTCACCTCTGGCATTCGAATGCGTCTAATGCAGCTCTTTATGCAAATGAGCGCCTACGTCATCTCCTTTTGCAAAGACCAAATGTGATTCTGCCGGAAATCAAAAGAAGAAGAAATTAAAACACATTTTTTCTTGTCCAGAGATCATTTGAATTGTGTCTATTTATGCAAACTACTATACTACTAACTACTATAGATGACTATAACAAAGTAAACGGGTAACATTTACAAATTCTAACGGCTTACGCTGACTGTGGGCCGGTTGAAATTAGTTTTCTGAACGGTGGTGAAAGAAATATTCTGGCGTCCATAACAAAACAAATCTCTAAAAGTATTTTTTATGTTTTTTTTGTCTACTGATCCGACGCGTAACTCAAAACTGTGATACGATCCGAACTGTGAGTTTTGTGATGTGTTGCACCCCTACTCTCCACTTGTGATCCAATTGCCCAAGATGCCTTTTGAAACCCAGTGTAGGCTAAACAGGGCATCAGTGGAACTTTGTCAGTTGAACCTCATATGACATATAGGCTACGGCGTATGTGCTGAGTGGGCTATTTTGATATTCTTGTGTAGAATAGAAAAACAGTAAGAAAATGTTTCAAGCCGTGTTTCTTTGTCTCTCATCGTTGACTTGGCACCAGCCTGCAAAGTAAAATAAAAAAAGCATCAACCCAAGCTACTCATGTATAATTCAAAGTGTGTGATTTGCAGTTTAACAGCTTAGATTTCCCTCACTTAAGCACAAAGGAAAACTTGCATAACATGATTTTTTTTTGTTGCCATTTTCTACAAGATCAACTTGATCCTGTACAGACGCAGGAGTGTAGTGAAGGAGAACTGGATTTAATGACTCACTTGAATTTGCCTCTTGATGACTACGGCTCAATGGTAAAACACAACAACGCAGCTATTTAGACCCGCCTGTCTTCCGAAGCACTCAGCCGCGGCCTCGAACATCACGGAGTCTGTGGTTTGAAAGGAAACATGGCTCGCTTCACCTTCTGCTTCACACATTGCCAGCGCTCCGCGTCGAGCCTCTTGATTTCCTCTTCTCATAAAAGTGGCAGTTTTCTTATCTGCAGATGTTCTAACCCTTTCCTCGAACATGTGGATCTGGTCACAGTGTGGCGGTTCGGGCCGGCAGAGGGCTCGACTCTTAACGGGAGACACGGGAGACCGCCGTGCGGTTGGATCTTGACCTGAAATAGAAACGATCCCAGAGAAGCTTTTGTGTGCTTCTCTTGTTTAATTGAGGGCGGAGACAGAAAGGAAGTGGGGTTCACTTTTGCTGTTTGATGGAACGAGAGCCACCAAGATTAAGGTCTTGCGTTTCTGCCTCCTCATAATTCTTTCACACATTATTGATAACTGATATCCTGCGGTTTGGATGCATATGGACTTTGAGAAACCTTATGAACAAACACCATAATGGCACCATCAAAGCAAATGCCAACTTGTTCCATCTTCTACTCCATCACATCAAACGGCTATTTCATTTTATGTCTTGAAAGCCACCTTCTATGTTGGGGTTTTTGCCCTTGCTATACTTGGGTAGTGACCTGAAAGCAATTTTCTTTTTACGATATACTTCATTTATCCCTCAAGGGGGAGATTCTCTGCGCTGCCTCCCTGGCGGCCCTGGAGCAGGCACAGGTTAAGTATCGAGGATACCTGGGGACGTGGAGCCCGGAGGTGTACGGAATACCAAAATATCCTTGATGATATTTTACTCAAGTGCATTTACTGTCACGAGTTGAGAAGCAATAAGTAGCAGAATGTACTTTAAAAAAAAGAAATACATTTCTACACATGATCTTTATCTTGCAATGTATAAAGAGGATGACTGTCCATAACAAAGTGCATAAACAGTACAACTAGTACATTATTCTCTGCTTGTTCAATGTTTAACGATGCCAGAATTATTGAATGTGCTCTTCCCCAGTCGAGTGTTAGCTCACAGGGCATAATTAGCATCCAGTGATTTGGTCATAACTCTGGATTTTAATAAGGCCTGAATGGTTTCACACGGAAAACTGGTGAGAAAGAATCAGATTAGATAAGGAGCAGAAAGTTCAGACATACATATGAAGGGATGAAGGAATGAAGGGTGAGGGAATGAAGGTTGAGGGATGAAGGGAAGAGGGTAGAGGGGAAGAGGGGAGAAAGATTAAGGAACAAGGGGATGAAGGGATGAATAGTGACAAATGAAGTGAGGAAGGGAAGAAGAGAGAGGGATGAAGGGAAGAGGAGATTAAGGGTGAGGGATGAAGGGGTGATATTAAGGGTGAGGGATGAAGAGATTAAGGGTGAGGGATGAAGGGATGAGGGGAGGAATCAGGGTTGTGGACAGATGGAGCAGAGCGAGGATGGAGCAGAGAATGGGAAAACGGGAGAGAATGAGGAGAGGTGTGAAGGAGTCAAGGAGTCAAGGCGTCAAGTTAAAAAGGTTTTCAAAAGGCAACAAGGAACACTGTACACAAATCCAACTCTTAAAGTAATTCAACTGGCTTTCAACACATAGATAGAAGTACTGACAACTAATACTTGTATTTATTTTGTATTATGATTTATTACTTATTCTAAGAAAACTCCCATCATGCATCAAAATCCCTTATTTTGAAATATCCCCAAAAAATTCCAAACTCCAAAACTATAACACCAAAAAAAGTCTATTAACAGATGAACCTGAGATGAATGGATCGCTTCCCATCGCAGACGTGGCGCCGGAGGAACGCAGCCATTGGTCGGAGCGTTAGTGGGCTGCTGACGGGCCTCTGGAGGGACACATGATTGAAAGCTGTTTGTCAATACGAGAGCTCCCTCGTGTCATGTGTCACTGCGGAGGCTTCCTCTCCCCGGGACAATAGTCTGCCGCCTCAGATCCATAACACTTCCTGTTATCTGACGGCTCATAAAAGCAACCGAAGATCCGAACTTAAACGCTTCCGTAAATACACGTGGTCGAGTAGCGTCAATAAAGAAAAAAGAAGACACAAAGCAGCCAGGAAATAAGATAACTTTAACAATTTTATTTGTGAAAAACTACAAGCAAAATTCATAAATAGACATTTCTATTTGAAAGCGAAGGGGAGGAAAAAAATTATCAGGTTAGCCTATAAGCGCAAAGTCGTGCACATGCCAGAAACATGTATTATTGTTAACATTATAAGCTAGACAAGGAGCCGTGATCTGCTGAAAATGTCCACACCAGGAACATAATGTGACCATTTCACAAGGGGAAACAATGACACATCAGCTATAAGATTTAAAAAAAACAAAAAAACTGCATTAAACAAAGAATGGATAATTGTACTGTCCCTAAAACTTTTCTTTTTTTTTTGTCCTTTTCTTGTCTTTTTTTAAACCGAGCAATAACTTTAAAAGCATTGTACAAGACATGGTTATAGCAAGAAAGGAGTTTGTATAATACACTTAATTGGAAATTCACGGTTAAGGTTATACAGTCAGTAAACAAGCCTTCTATATTTGGGTCTCTGACAAACAAAGCTAAGAAAATGTAACCATCTTTACACAGTAAATTAAGGTTACTGGTCGCACACAAGAACAGAACTGCTTGCGCGGAAAAAGAAAAACAGTAAAACAAAAAAAACAAAAGACTTCAGCTCCGATGCCATCATTCATAGTGTTTTTAAAATCCTATATACAAGCAATAAGTCATATACTCAGCAAATGGCCATGTGTCAATAATTTAACAATGAATCCTTCTCTGTCGGAGCACTCAGTCGAGTGGACGTGGTGGCAGATAAGGCAGGTGAAAAGATGTCTAACAGATTGCATTACAAAGCAGGTTTGTTCCGGTTTTCTCAGTAAAAATTGGACAAAACGTTTTCCCCCTCTGACCCCCGACATCCCCACTGTTTTGTTTTGTTCTATTCACATTGCTTTTTCCTCACTTTGAACACTGATTCCATATTTGTATGCAATAAAGTACATAATTACATATTAACCATAGCTTTTAGAAGAGCAGGGGGAACAAAAAACAACTCATGAACACACATCTCTTAGACCCACACACATGATTATCACTTTTGGTCGACACGGATCAAATCTCGCCCCTCAGATCCTGGTAGGATGGATTGTTTTTTTAGGGGGGTGGGGGGGACTTGCTAACCTCCCCTAACACTGGTTTTAGATGCTCTGGGACTTGATTGGCGGGTTGGGGCCTCTGTTCGTGGAGCTACATGGAGACTGGGCTTACTGGGGCCAAAGACTTGGACCCAGCAGACCCAGACCTCTTCTCCGCTACCAATCCCCCCCCCCCCCCACAGCCGCTAAGTTGTCCTCCGACTCACGGCCCCTGATTTCGCCGTGCACAGAGACAAGTGGACAATAAGAACACCATTTATATGGATTATATTAGTCTTTATTTAAACTGTTATTCATCTCACACATTAGATAATTGCAATTCAAATTGTTATTTATCTGTCTATGTATCATGTCATTATGAAATTCCTTTGGTCCTTCAATAAATAAAACTAAGATATCATATACACATTTATTCTTTGTACAATTTCATACAGTTAAAAGGAAATGAAGTTGGTCTAGTGTCCGCTAAGGTGGAAGTGAATTCAAACCCTTAAATAAGCTGTTTTAGAAATTTAAAGAGCAACTGTGTTCTATTGACGACTGCAATAGTCTTTTTTTTTTTGCCTTCAAAGACAGGAGTCTTAAATTAACTTAAAAAAATAAAATAAAAAGTCAACTGAATTGTCAATCTTTGCACATTTTGTTCACGTCTTTGCGCTCCTTTCTCTGGGACGTCAGGTCGAGAGCACGAAGACTCAAAGTGGTCTTCGAACGAAACGATGAAACCGATTCACAACGGCTCGACACAGCGGGTCTGTTTCACAGTTCGATATGGTTTTACCAAAGAGGAACTGCGCGTGACCACAGGAACAAAACTCAGAGAGGAACAGCTCTGCCTTTAGCCAGAAAATACGGAAAAGTACGGAATGCAGAAAATATCAACAGCTTTTAGTGTTTTACACAACAGCCTACACTGTACAGTTAAGGACATAAGATACTGTATAAGAGATCTGCTATAGCATACGAAATCATAGACAGTCTAGTTGAAAAAGTCAGGCGTCTGAAGCTTGACCTGCGCAGACCGAGACGGATCCGATGGAGGTCCCGACAGTGTTCAGAGTGAGACAGTGTAATCGAGAAAAGTGAATGAGAATTTGATTCATCAGCACTCTGTCACATCGAGTGAAAGGGCAATCCCAGATCTGCAAAAAAAAAAACGCTTCACAGTGTATCTAGCACCAGTGTGTGTGTGTGTGTGTGTGTGTGTGTGTGGGACTCGAGTCTTGTCCTGTCATCTTCGTACTGTAAGAAAAACACTGAAGGAATGATCGGTCGGCGGGGCTACACAGCAAAGCTTCAACATAAAAAGAAAAGGAGAAAATCAAAGTATAGAGGTGCAACAGGTAATAAATAAGGGTAATAATAGTTTAAAGTTACTGAAATTATGGTGGTTATTGTGCCCAGCGGAGAACTCTTCTTTACAAAAACAAAAACAAAGGTCGACTTGGCCTCACATCCACATAGAGATATAAAACAATACATACAAGTGTCTGGATGCTACCGCGGGGAGGGTATGGGGGGGGAGGGGTGTATGGGGGCGTTATTCCTCTCCTCGCCTGCACCACGGGTTGTAACCACGAGGGGGAGTTTCGCCCCGGCAGGCCCACTGCTGTTGCTCTCAGACATCCGGCTCCTCGTTCATGGACTGGAGGCGGGGCACCGATGGGAAAGGAGACATCTCTCCCCATACTGGATCCATAGTGTCCAGAAACGTACGTACGTGTGTGTGTGTGTGTGTGTGTGTGTGTTGGGGGGGAGGCGGTGGAGCGGTGGGTCGAGGACGGGGACGGGACCTCAGAACGACTCGTCGTGCCCCACAGAGAGATCCCCTTTGGGCGTGGATGCCCGCGACGAGCCCTTGTCCATGCTCTCGGAGCCGGAGCTCTGGTGCTGCTGTTCGGAGCCCGCGCTGGACGTGATGGTGGACGAGGACGTGGAGGAGGAGCGGGTCTTCTCCTTAAAGTCTGTTATGATCACCGTCACGTTCCCTACGGTGATCGCCAGCTGCTGGGCGGTGCTCCGGTCGATGTTCTTCAGCTTGGGCCTGAGGGGGCAACAGACACAGACGTTAACGAAACAGAAAATGGCAAACCGCGATGTGTGATGTCTCGGCAACAGCGAGGGCGAGGCTGCCAGCGCCGCGGGGGCGGTTACACTAAATTGCTCGATTCGCCGGGTGACACATGAACCGTCAGAACGAGTGTGTATAAAGTGAGTGTGGGTGTTTAGTGTAAAAGATCATTTGTGAATCATTTGAGGTTTTCCCACCAGCCGAGTGCTGCGTGACTGAAAAGAGAAGTGCTGTGTAGTCATCGATGTGAAACCATGTGTTCTGACAAACGGAGTACAGAGAGAGTGCTACACACCTGGAGATGTGAGAGTTCTTGTTGGTCTTGGTTGCTGATTTGCCAGACTGTATGCTGTGTTTGTCGCTGGGCGGGCTCTGGTGGTTGTCTGATTTGGGTCTGGGGGGAGGGAGACAGATAAGACAGCGGTGAGGATAATACCAGCACAGAGGACATCCAGACACACAAGCGAGGACTCGACGTGTACACTGACCTGGTCTTTTTGATGCTGGGCTTCTTCGTGACGGCTGGGACGATGTCCTTCTCTCTGTTGGGCTTGTCTGTGATTGGCTGTTGTTCGGTGTCGCTCTTCTCCTTCTCGGGAGGGTCTCCCTCTGGCCTCACCAGCTCCGGACGCTCGAGTTCCGGACGCTCGAGCTCCGGACGCTCGACCTCCGGGCGTCCCTCTCCGTTGGCGCGCTCGCCCTCGCCGTCCGGGCGCTCCTTGTCCGTGCGCTCGCTCCTCTCCCGCCGCTCCTTCTTGGGCGGCGGAGGCATCGGGTACTGCTGAGCCACCTGCTGGGCGACCAGCTGGGAGTTGATCCTGGGTTTCCTGTGGAGGGGATCCAAAGGCACAAAGATGGATTAGCCTCGTAGCCGACTCGCTGGCTACGCACCAACGCAGCCACACTCTGGCTGACAGAGAGAGGCGACTGAACCTAAGGGACACGGGCTGCTGCAGAGGTGGGTTGGAGCGGCTCTGTTTTTGAGGGCTAATCTCATTAGCTTGCGGCTGTAATAAAATGAATGCACAGGATCACAAGGTGGGACATTTGCAGCACGTCACTTAGGTCCTCTAATCTGATTACCGCAGGGTTGGCCCCATTTGTCACAGACTGAGATTCAGTTCGACACGGTGGAGCTGCTCCGCTCACTGAGCTCACCAGCAGCCACAGCACGACTGACCCCTTTTAGTCTTCTACTCAAACATTCCTTCGGATTCCTCGAAAGAGGCGCAACACTTGAAACCGTCCTTTTTCCGAAAAACACTGCTGTTACAAACATGCATGCAGCAGCATCTTTCTCCATCAACTGTGCAGACGAGCAGGGCCTACAGGGCCTATGTGTGAGGCAAAGCGCTAAGCCCAACTCAGACTGCCTGAGCCAACACGCACACCTGCAGCATAATGGACACCAGCTGGCAGCATCTGGGGGGGGGAAGCAGAAGACCTGGGTGGGGGGGGGGGGAATGAGACTTTGACTTGGCTGAGACCAAACTGCAGCCAGCAGCATGGATAATCACAGGCCAGGACTGGGCAAGCATGGTGAGGAGTAAACCACAAGTATACGCTCGCACACACACACACAAACACGCAGTTGAAAAGCTTAGCGTGCAAACAGAACAGCCTGGCGCGGCTCGCCGGCCGCTCAGGAGGCCTTTTCAACGTGGAACACGACAAGTTGTGCTAGCTAGCCGTGTATACCCGACCCTTCCAAGTTCTAGTCCTGGCAGGAGTTTTTGTTCTATCCCTGCAGAGGAGACACGGGGTCCCTTGATCCTCGGGACTGCTTTGGGAGACCCGCGGTCTAGCAGGGAATCTGTAGAAACTCTTGTCAGCATCAGACCAGATAAACAACAGCTACCGCTGACAAAAAAAACACAAGCTCTCGCAGGGAAAACAAATGTTCTTGGCTTTGCTTTTGGTGAAACAGCATGTGGCAAAAACACAAGAAGCTCAATAATGTGTCAGGCGCTGACGGCCTCTGATTTCAGTGGCTTGATGTGGAGAGTGGTTTTCAGACGGCTGCTTAAGTGGTTAGCCTCAGTGGTTCAATTTGGCAACATCATATATTGCCAGTCCAGTTGCTCTCTCGTCTTTCACCACCGACACTACACTCAGTTTCAGTGTCTTGGTAGCCAAATCGGACAATCCAATTATTTTGCAACTTTATTTTTTTTCCCCATCTACTGCTCCATCAAGCTCATTAAGTCTCCCCCTGCAGCGGCCTGCTACACACAGAGAGCGCTTTTCCTTGAGGAGGGCGTGCAGCCGATCAATCGGGGCATAATAGAGCACCGTGTCATTATGCTCGCGCTGCACTCCATCAATACGCCAGCTGTGATGAGTGCCGAGGAGGCCCCGGGGCCGCTGATCCAGTATCCATTAGGTGCCTCGGTTCTCTGAAGCCCGGGGCTCTTTCTACCTGCTGGCATGTTGTTAGGCACCCTCTGGGGTCCTCCAGTGGGTGAGAATTAAAGTGTGATACGGGAGCAATTACTTCAAGGGTTTTTTCCCACCTATCTAACTCAAAGTTTCTTTTTTTTAACGTCAAAACTATTGTGCATTTTGTCAGCAACCGCTTTGATGCGCTTACACCACGTGCACGCATGTAATGCTCGGCACTCAAGTGTGGAGGCAACGGGCGGAGTGACACATTTTGTTTAACAATTAAGTGCCGTAATTTGTGAGGCAAACAAATGCGTGCTCGTCACGATACTACAGATCATTTTGGAATGCAGAAATTCCAGTTTCATCTGTTGAACCAACGTGGCTTTATGTTTCACACTCATTTCTTCAGATACAGCAATCCAGCCCTTGAAATAAACACAGCTGTTTGTCACTAAAAATAAAGCCATAACTTAAAAAAAAAAAAAAAAGAAGACGATAAGGGCGTTCTTTAATGAAAGGCTTAGGACAGAGAAGGAAAGAGAGGTGACGGACTATAATAGGCTATTCTAACATTTTAAGACTCGAACCAGAGAAGGGTGAGTGATTACACAAGTTACTGAACTATTGAGCAATAGCCTAATCAGTAAAAATGAAGTTAATTCATGTTGTGTGTTAATGTTTTGTGTATTCTGTAGAAAACACACAATCCCTCACATCATGTTCATTTATAAAGCAGCCACTCTAAAAAGGTGCACTAACTTTTTCCAGCTTTTGCCGCCTCTTGTCTCAGAAGAACCTAGAGAAAACCTTCCCATGTTGAGTGCTGGAGCTCCTATTCATAGTACTAAATAAGTAACGACGACTTTGAATGCTTAGGTGATTAAGTTGATAACCAGTTAATTAGGAAGTGATAATTAGGAGTTTACGGCATTGGACCTCCTCGCCAATTTTCAATTACAAATACACTTCTGAGCCTTGGATTTCTCTGTACACAATACACCTCACCCCATTGGGGACCTTGTGGGTCCTTCAAGTACCTCTGGATTAGTGATCTGGGGTCAACATGTGGTGGGAAATAAACCAATAAACCACTGAGAAAGTGTGACAAAGAATTCAGGTTTTGGGGAGGCATTCCAGTGCGCAAATCTACAATAACAAAATGTGCTCACAGATGTCTCTCTAAGCCTCGTCCGCGAGTAAACAGATTGTGAACGCACACAGCAGGATGAGAAATCATTTTATTTGGCAGTGAGAGCTGTTAGCCAAGGAGGCGGTGAAGGGGTGATTGATTGACCGATAAGCTCCACGCCTCTTTTGCCTGTTGCGGAGATGAAGCCCCGGTCAGAGTCCGAGATTTGTGTCAGCGGCAGCAGCGGCAGCAGCGGCGGCAGCGGCGGCAGCGGCGGCGACGGCGGCAGAAGCAGCCCCGGTAGTTAAGCAGTGATTCAGTGCCAGCTGTAAGTCAGCCATGAGCTGCTGCTGGCATGATAGAGCCGCCGCTCTCTTTGCCCCATTATTTATTTACCGACCACACATCGCCACGCTCCGCAGCTCATTAACATGGCTGCAGATTCTGCTTGAGACCAGGTGTGTGTGTGTGTGTGTGTGTGGCCCTGAACAGCTGGAAAAAAACCTCCATATTCAAAAATAATTATGACGTTTAATTATAATCCGTCGAGCATAGACTGCACTAATTTGACGACAACACTGCAGAAATTTACTCCACAGCTGAACCATATTATTCGCAAACATCCAAATCAAATGCGAAACATTTATGTTTCACAAGAGGCCCTGGAAAGGATCCCAGGAGCAGGACCAGCAGTGAACTCCAGGGGCCAAATTGCAGAGATCGCTCCAACCTCCCACTGCTGCCAATATATTCCTGGGGATTCAGCGTGTGAGTGTGTGAGCGAGAGTGTCAAGTGTGCAAAGCCTGCTGTCGAATCATTTCCCACTGTGAGGGCTTACAGCTTATTACCTCCCCCCCCCCCCCCTCGCACAACAATAGGCCATGATTGACAGCTCCTCCCATGCTTGGCCCTAAATTCCACCTTCTGGGGGAGGGAGGAGTAGGGGGGGACGGGGACGGGACTCCCTCCACGGGACACCTTGAAATAACTATCATCACGCGTAAAAGCTCCTAATTCAGTCAGACTGACACCTGTAGTTAGACCGCTCCGCTCAGCCAGAACCAGCCCAGAGACGGACACACCTCTGCTCAGCTGGTGCTCCCCGTTGGCCGGCAGCAGCAGACACAGCGAGCCAAGGGCAAAAACAAACAAACTGTGGCTGCAGAGGAAACTCCTTCGAGAGAAACCCAAAAAAAACAACGAGTCCGAGCACTTCAGACAGAGAGTAATGAAGAGAGTGAGAGAGCGATGGCGAGTGTGATATATAGACACAGAGAGAAAGAGAAAGAGAGAGAGAGAGAAAGAGAGAGAGAGAGAAAGAGAGAGAGAGAGAGAGAGAGCGAGAGAGAGAGAGAGACAGAGACAGAGACAGAGAGGGAGGGAGGCGCAGGAAAGCCCTCATTAACACAGCTCTTTTATTTGAAGTGCTGTGTGGAGGACAAGCAATTATTTCCTGCCAGGCCGAGTGAATGCGATGGCAGACAGCTGAGCGAAGTGAGAGAGAGTGGGAGAGAGAGAGAGAGAGAGGGAGAGAGAGAACGGTATTCTTCGACCACAGACAGCCCACTGAAGAGCTCAGACTATTCAACGCCACCCACTCTCTCATTCAGACTTTGAGAATAGCCTTATCCACGCAGCACCAACGTGGGCTCCTTGTCCTCAATGATGTGCAAAGTTGTTCACAAACATGAGTCCTCCATTCATATGTGGCATTCGGCGGTGACCTGGTTTCTCCACCCCCCCCACACACACACACGACCGAGGGACCGTCACAGCCTCGGCCTGGAGCTCATCTCACAGATCCAGCATGTGACACGTCCACGGGGCTTTGGTTTGATCGCCCCCCTATGAGAACCTTGCAACAGATGATCTACACGCACTCGTCTGTGTCAACACTTGCTGCACGCCTTGATCATTTTGTAGAGACGCGTGATGCAACCCCCCCCCCCCCCAGTATGGAGGGTGATGGAGCAGAGCACACAGCTGCCTGCCTGCACTGCTTCTAATTTGTTAAAACCAGTCAGCAGGTCTATATATCTGCATGCTCTATTGTTCTATTGTTGGACAGTCTTCTCCTGAGAGACTGGAGGGATGTCTGGAAAAGAGCGCTGCATGGCCTGTCAACACTTCTCCCTGAAACGGTGCTAAAGAAGCATCGTGTGCATGTGTTCGATGACTTAAGACCGAGTTATCAGTATGGATGGTTATCCACGCATCATTTTATAGTAATTAATGTAGTAATAATGCGGTAACTAGAGCTGAAGCAATGATTCGTTTCGTTTAGCAAAGCAGCTATTCTGATCATTTATTTATCATTTAAGTCATTGTTTCAACTAAAATTCAACGATTCGGGTTTCAGACAAAAGCTATTTAAATATGTCCGATTGTGGTTGGCGGTATCAATTAATCTGTCAATTATGTTCTCGGTAAACCGATTAGTCAAAAACGCGTAAACGTCGTCAGAAAAACTGTGAAAAATTTGTTCCTAGAGTCCAAAAGACGAGATATTCAATTTACTGTTGGAAATAAAACAGTTGGAACCAGAAAATAAACATTTTTCCGTGATTAATGATGATTAATGGTCTGCTAGTCAACTAATTATTTGTTCCAGGATTAATAGCAGTAAATACCTGAATCTGACTTAGTGTGAGTTCATCAATAGGAGGGAAGAGGATCACAAAACTCTAAATCATAATGTAACTCTATGCAACCTCCGTACTGTAGCCGTTGCTCCAATGCTGCCAAGAAAGCATTAATGTCAATCTCCATATCTCTCATCTCTCAACTGAAAATCGGCCGATAACGATCAGCAGTAAACATTTATTACACACTTTGCTGTGTAATTAATCGTCGGTTAACGTGGGGAGAATCCATACGGGCCAACTACAGCACTATCTTGAGATGAGACAACTATCTTACACTAAATCTTTTTTTTTTTAGAACTGCACCCTCGTCAGTGAACGGGAACAAACCTATTCCTGTATTTATGGGGATGATGAATGGACAAAACGACAAATAGGAATACCGCTGGACGGTGGGACTTGTGTTCCCCTGTGAGGACGTTCTTGATCAGTCTGAGCCGGAGGTGACTGGAGCAGTGTTGTCACCTCCAGCCATCCGTGAGTGATCTGTGTGAGTAAGTGTGAGTAAGTGTGTGTGTGTGTGTGAGTGAGTGTGTTGTGGAGGTTGAACGAGGACGGCACCTGAAGAGCAGCCCGAGGCTACAGCGCTTCCCGATTCATCCCCACTGCCCACCAGAGGCATTAACCATTCATCCCTCCACGAGTCCCTTCCAGTCAGAGCTTAATGTTACCGTCACCCCCTCTGCTCCGTGTGTGTGTGTGTGTGTGTGTGTGGGGTTATGTGGATGCAAACCATCATATTTCAATCAGGTGCTGTGTGCACACAGCAGGCTCTCAGCTGCACCCCCACAGCTTTTCTTAAAAAAAAAAACAGTAAAAGAGCTCAACAGTCAGGCGTGACATTTAGTTTCTCCAGACATTATTGGACAGCAAAGGGAGACATTCAAAGAAATCTCTCAGAGATTTCTCTACTTTTCTGGAACAACTGTAAGCCTTGTGCACCGTGCCGGCTGGTGGGAGTCTGGTTTTCTGCTGCTCCTGACGGGCTACAGGAGTCTGAGTTTGGGTGCGCTTGAAAGAGATAAGACACGTGCAATAAGAAAAGGAGATTTACGAGTTAAAAGAAGAAAACGTCTGAGTCTAAATGTCGATCATAACCGACACGATGGTTGCCTAACAAGCAGGCCCAGCTGCAACGATAAGCGATGCACAAACAGGGTGAATCCATCAATTACAGCCAGCTGCAGTGTTTGCGCCAAACAGGCAACTGTCCCCGGTTCACCCCTACCGGAGAATAACAAACCACGATGTTGCGTGCCTCGGCGTGGACGCATTGCGGCCACTTTCCCCAGCAGGTGTTCGCCGCATAAATTAACCGCTAGCTTAGCTGTGTGTCCGTCTGGCCACACTCTGTCAGGATGTCTGCCACTGGATTGCAGTGCGAGAGAGAGAAAGAGAGAGAGAGTACTTGAAACTCCGGTTCAGGTTCACTTAAGGTGGGCTGACCTTTAAGGTGGACCAGCTATTCTCCCGGCAAGCCGCTTCTCTGAAGTTTGCACAACTCTACCAACAACAACCTAAGTCTGCTCGTGTTTAAAAGACAATTCATCTTCACACTGACTCTATGGGGCTATGAACTGCCTGGCGTTGGGCAGGCTGACACTAAGCACGTCTGAGCTCCTTCCATCAGCAGCACTGTGTCACATTGCTCCGTATCATATCATTTGTTTTCCACTCCATCACTCTCTTTTGTCTCCTTCACTTTCTCTCCCTGTGCATTATTAGCCTCCCGTCGCACCGCCCCGGCCTAAAATCCGGCTGGCTTCTTAAGTAGGTCGTCTTCACCTCTCTTCACCCTCTCTCCCGCCGTCTGCCTCTGGTGTGCGTGAGTTATCTGTCAAGTAGAACCTGGTCGTCCCCGTCATCCTCTTGCCCGTTCGCTTTAGCGTAAACAGCGCCTGCTTTGCAATGTGCAGAAACCGTCAAAGGGGACGTCGGACCTTCGCAGCCGGGCTCTCGTGTTCTACACAACATCAAGTGAGCAAATGCAAATATCAAGTGAGGAAACCAGACACCAGGAAGTCAAACACAAAGCCACTCAAACTGCTGTAGCCAAGATTCAGATCTACCGCAATATTTTGGATTTCTGGTGCGCGGCTTCTCCGTAATGCTCAGGCAGCCGGGCTCAAACCATCCGACTCTGAACCAATCTTCACCACTAAATGTCCGTAATGTCCACACATGTCGGAACGGTGCTGCATGGACGGTGGTGTTGCTGGTAGAAACAGAAGAGGCTGCCCAGACTATCGCTCTCCCTCCCTGGGTAATGATGTGCTTTAGCCCCTGGAGACTCTTGGCTGACTGAGCACATCCCCCTTGCAGCGATCCATACACCCCCCCCCCCTTCAACACACACATAAATGTCCAGACTCTCTGTCCCTCCACCGCTCTCTTTCTCCCTGAGTCCTCCCTTGCCCTCTCTTTGTCTTCCCTCCTCAGCTAGCTCCACACTTACTCCCTCACTCCTTGTCCTCATATGCCTCTTTCTGTATTTTTTCGCAGAGACTCCTCGCTCCCTCGCCGTCGCACTCATTTGCCTCGTCTCTCTTCTTTTTTTTTTTTTTTTTGTGCGGCGAGGAGGAGCCCGCGATTCAGCAGCTCTCTCAACATTTCTCAGTTTTTTGTCAAATTGCCAAATTGGCTACTGTATTTAATCACTCACACACTGCCAAATCCCATGAAGTAATTAAGAACTTTTAAATCCGGCAATTAACATGTAAAGATTAGGGCTACCCGCTCGCGCTCAGGGCTTTAGTGCAGATGCTGATAATGCCGGATAAGCAAAAAGCAGTTTCGTCTGAGCGGGGGCTGCTGTGAGGGGGGGGGGGGGCAGATATAAATTGAGCGCCGGCATGTCCCTCTTATGTAATTCCATTATCCTAAACAATTTGCCTTAATGCGACAGTGGTAGAATCCACGGATTATAATGGCTCTATTCCATCATTGTAAAAGACAAAAAAGGAGCGTGCGCGTGCGCGCGCGCACACACACACACACACACACACACACACACACACACACACACACACACACACACACACACACACACACACACACACACACACACACACACACACACACACACACACACACACACACACACACACACACACACACACACACACACAGCAATTATTTTCCAATAATTGCGCAGCCTCAACGCTTACACAAAAGAAAGAGAAGCACTTTTACTTTTTTTTAGCCACACCAGTAACTCGTGGCTTCAGGGTCGGGTATCCGTCCTGATTCTGTTCATCAATCCTGGTTCTGACTTTCATAATCTGTGGATTTATGCGTTTCCCATATGGCCGCATCATAAAGCCACAGACTTAATGCAAAACACATTAACTTAAGCACATTACAAATCTACTGACACTGCTTATGGTTGAGTCATGGAAGCTTACCGTCACCTTAAAATTCTTCATACATGTGACAATATTTGTACATGACATTACCCACAGGTCAGTCTACACAAGCTACAGGTGAATGAAAAAAGAGACTTTTAATCACTTACAGTGAGGCCTGCCTTGCTATCTGAGTACAAATAAAAGCTGGCTAGTGTAAACCCACAGAGACAGCCTGGTGACACAGAGAATAGAAATGAATAAGTGCCAAAATAAAATGTCATGTGTCATTTGATTTAGCTCAGGCTTCGTTTTGCTGAGTCGTCTGGACTCCAGCTATTGAGATCACCTGACAAAAATTCAGATTAGATCCTTAAACCACATTCGCTGCGTGGTAACTATAACATTACAACACTGTACGAAGGATCAAGTGGCTTAAAGATAATTTATTGGCCTTATATCCAACACCTATATGAATGAACTCCTGTACCTCCCACTGCTGTATATACAGTATATAGGTAGCTATGGTTCAGGTCCACCTCTGCAGTCTGAGCTTCAGATGAATTGCGGACCGTTTAAATTAGTTTTATTGAATCTAGTCAGAGCACCGAATCTTGCGAACCAGTGAGAGAAACCCATTTGTTCTGTTTTACATGGAAGCTACTTGACAACAGAGAACCAGCGCACAGATAACAGCACAGATAACAGCACGGCAGTCAAAGACTGAGGTACCTCAAGACTTCCTGTTGATCATCAATCAACTTTAGAGGGCTCCTAATGGTTTCCTCCCCGGGCCCCGGGGGCTGATGGAGGGGGGGGGGGGGGGGGGGGGGGGGGGTGCATACCAAACACCACCGCAAAAGCAAACCGATGCACGGCAACACGGGGTGTCACGTTCACGCAGCGGTCGGCTTCAGATGCCAGAAACATTTAAATATGATAGCATGGGGATGCTAATGCGAGCCCCTATCTCCAATTACCAAAAGAAAGCGGGCGCTGAATGCAGATGCTGAAACACTTGGGCTACTCGGACTTGTAGATTAGCGGCTAGGTCGGGTGCGAAAAGCAGAGCGCTTTCTTGTTTAAGAGTCAAGAGTGGCGGGGGCTAGATTTAACCTATTTGGGTATAATGTTACATCACCGAGCTGGACTGGGTCAAAGGGTTCGTTAGATGGGGCCTCTCTCTGCATGCTGATGCCGCAGCCAGAGTTTTGCCCCTCGTTAACACACATTCTTGCCTCCATTGACCTACAGTTACCTAGCTTGCAGGGGGGGGGGGGGGAGACAAGTTCAAGCCTCTGTGGAGTGTAAGTCACTCACTCACTGTCGCTCATTGCGGATCACGTTAATTGTGTATCCTCCATCGGCACCTGTAGAAAACAGCTGGTGTCTCTATGACTCAGTGCACACGGCTGCATCAAGCTCAAGGGAGTGGAACTATTCATCTGATCTGGAATTTCTTGTAGGACGGGCAGGTGAGACTCTCCACGACTCGCCCTGCAGCCATCAAGCGCGTCACCGCACTAATGTCCGCCGCCTGCCACCTGTTGTACCAACAACACCTCTTCAGGAACGGGCGGAGGCGTGTGCAAAAAACGTCCGCTGACGTGCATCCTCTCCTCACTACGTTTAAATACCGTCAACACAGACTGACCTTTGTCCCGGGAAGCGGGGAAAAGAGAGCTATATTTGGGGGACTGTGGAAGGAGTGTGTGGAAAGAGGTCACTTCCAGTCATTCACAACAAGCCCTTTCAAAAAAACACTTAAACACAATCATGCCACGCTGACTGCACGGATCAATACCTATCCAAGTCCACCCTATCTTGTAGTAAACACAAATCAAACTTCAACTTTGAGAGAAGGGGTGTTTCGACTCCTACCAGCATGCGAGGCCTTCTGTAATTAGTGAACACTGTTGCGTGAAAGCACATCCAAAGTACAGCATCAGATAAAAAGCAGCAAGGCAAACATCCACACCTAGCCATAAGTGTGAATCATTGAGCTGAGAGCACGCCGCTGCGTCCCATGCTATACATCACACGGCAAAGAAAAGACGGCTAATTAGTACTCATTAAAAATAAGAGGCAAGCCCCACAACTACACAATTACATTCATCAAAACTCACATCAAACAGGAATGTGTGACAGCCACTCCTGCGACGTCATTTACCAAATAGAGGCAAACTGGGCTGTTGCCAAAGCACAGTGGCAGGATGGCTACGACATGCTCGTCTCTAGCTTCCTGCTCAGCCTGCACCCAGTCAGCTGTGGTCTTAAGCTACGCGCAGCTCGGGAAAAGATCGTAGGGGGAGGGGAGCCAGACAATTAAGAGCCAGCTCAATATTTTTTTGGAGGGGGGGGGGGGGGGGGTATTTTCAGTAAACCAAGCGTCGGTGTGTTCTACCCCGGTTTTGCGGTTCGCCGGCGGTGTCAGTCGAGCCACTCATTGTAAAACCACAGCTGGAAAGGTTAGAGTGCAGGGGACTTGTCATCAAACCCACAAATGACTCATCTGTCTCTTCGTGTTATCGTGCAAGTGATGACACAAGTAAACAACCCGAGATACTTCTCATCAAAAACATTTCCCCCGATCAGGGGGAAGGAAGTGTACACAAAACCGCAAAAAGGGAATCCCGTCATGACATCAAGTCATACAGCGATTTCATCTCAGTTTCCCATAAGACGCAGCCTTCAGCTGACATCACAACATGTACGAATCATCCGGGGACATACGAGCCTGTTGCTACAAAACGCCGATATGATTAATCTGGGGACATTTTTCAGAGAGCAAACATGAGTGAATTCACTCGTTTCGTGGCAGATTTGAGTTTCGAACACGATTAATCACAGATAAATGTGTTGACTGACATTTAAAAGAGATGGATTTTTTGGGTGAAGAAAACCAGAGAAAGAAATCTAAAAAGGCACATCTGGGGTTTATCTCTGTATTTACAGATTTACAAACATAAATCTTGGAAACATTACTGTACGTCCACCACATGCACAATAACGCTGACTTTATGTCAAGAGCACTAACAGAACCTCTGCAATCCTACAGGTAGGTGAAATGCATTCACCTTGTTTCACTCCAAAAAAAAATAAAGCAGCTCTTTCGCTGTTGATGCAGTGTAGCTGTACAGCCATCATGAAGTATGGTCCCCCTCTCTCTCTCTCTCTCCCCCCCCCCCCCCCACACCCTGGCTAGTGAGGCAACCAGCCTACCTACACCAATGCATATAAAAGAAAATGCAATGATAGTCGCATAAAACGAGAGAGACTACGGATAATCCAGAGGTGTTTTTGCAGAGATTGTCCATCAACAAGTCGCAGACAAATGAGGCCGTCGATCAAAGTGGTCATCCAGCTTAAATTGCGATGCTGCAGCCAGCCGAGCAAGGGGGGGGGGGGGGGGAAGAACGAGACGCTCAGACGAGAGAGAGAGTCAGAGAGAGAGAGAGAGAGAGAGAGTCAGAGAGAGAGAGAGAGAGAGAGAGAGCGAGAGAGAGAGAGCTACGTTACCTGGTGGATGTGCCCTTCCTCACATCGCAGATGCTGCATTTGAAAGCCTCGGCGGTGTTCCTGAAGGTGCAGACGCTACAGTCCCAGTACCCGTCGTCGGCGGTCTGTTTGGCTTGTCTTTTTGGCCTGACAAAATGTTAAGGTCAAGTTAGTCTTTTTTTTTTTTATATATATATTTTTTTAACACATTTCAACGAATCAAAAGGAGAGATTGTGTGACAGACGTTGTAACACGTTGTGTATTTAAATGCACGAGCTAGTGAGTGTGCAGCGCTAAATCATTTGGTGGTGGTGGGGGGGAGGGGGGTTGTCATTTTAATATTTTTGGGTTCGAGACCCGGTAAAGTAGAAGCTCCTCGGTTAATAAAGAAGCTCTCCGCCAACCGTCCGTTTTTATATCGCCAGCTAGGCTAGCAGGGCTAAATAAAAAAAATCCTTCCTCGGCATCGGGAGCTTAGCATTGTCGGCTAACAAAAGCAATATCAAACAATGTCAATTTCGACATTGACCCTCCGAAAGGCTGCGTGGAGACGGAAGAGCGTTTCGGAGAATGCCAGGCGTCTCCTCCGAAAAAAATCCCTTTGTCTTGTTTAAGTGACTGTGTTGGTTGTAAAGGGGAGCGAGAAGCCGCCATAGTGACTGCACTATTCTAGCTAGCTGTGTGCATACCCGACTGAAAAAAAGAAGGGAGAAACGATCCCTCCGTGTGTGTGTGTGTGTGTGAGAGTGTGTGTGTGGTGTTGAGAGGGAGACGCATCCGAATATCGAGCTCCACAAAATAACGCACGAAACAACATTAAAAACGCGGGCGGTCGCGTTACCTGGTAGGGCTCTTCTTGTCGCCCATGTTGGGAAGAATAGTCCTCGGAAATAAGAAGAAAACGGGGGCCTCCTTTTTAATTGTCAGTTAGTGTAGTGGGTTCCAGATAGAGCCGCTGCTGAAGCTGTTGGCAGACAGGCTCCACTCAGCGCTGGCTCGAGGCACGGCACGGCGACTGACTGCACTGCGACACGTGACCGCCAGCCGGCCAATCAGAGAGCGAGTCGGTTTAAAAGTCTGGGTGGATGTTTTAGTAGCTATTTTTAATAAACTACTAGAGAACAGTTTTGACAGAGCTCACCTCACCTCAACCCGCACACACACATACATACATAGAGATTACATCGTTGAAATATGGACGTCGTTTTAATAAAAACAAATGTATGGAGAACGTTTATAACACAGTCAAATTGCTTTACAAGACAGAGGAAGAGAAAAAAAGAGTAAAAGGAAACAATACACAAATAGCAAAAGCAATTAGGACAAAAAAGTAAAAGAAACACACTATATAAATCATGTTTAAAGTGCAGCCAGCACAAGCTCTTTCAACAGGTGGAGTTCTTACCAACAGGCAGCAGTCATGCAAATTTATGGTTCATAACAATATAATTATAAGTAACAATAGTGTTACAGATGGATTGATGATGGATTAACTATTCTAGACTGCAAGATTTGTACACCAGCATCCCAAGATGCACCACATACAAGGACTTTGTTGAGCCTCTCCCAGCATGCATTAGGTGACAGTTCTCCAGTCTATTACAGAGTTTTAAAAAAGGTAAGAGACAAGGAAACACACTATAGGTTATATCCAAAATAAAATCCTGTTAAAATATAAACTGCAGCCAGCAAAAACTCTTTCAACAGGTGGAGTTCTGATGAATCCTGTTTTTCATTCCAGTCTATAGAAAAACCATTATGGATCACAGGCAGCAGTCATGCTAATTTATAGGTCATATTACTATAAGTAACAATAGTGTTACAGGTGTATTTATGATGCATCGACTCTTCTACACTACAATAAGTATTTGTACTCCAGCATCCCAAGATGCGCCACATACAAGGACTTTGTTGAGCTTCTCCCAGCATGCATTAGGTCTCAGTTCTATTACAGAGTTTAAACATGGCTGAACATACACATTTGCAACACAATTTCACACGTATGGACAATTTAAAGGACTGTGGGAGGCAGCTGGACATGGAGACTCACACGCAACACATGAAGGCTGTGATTTAGATACATCTTTATTGTGAAGTATATGTTGCACTTACTCTCACACTTATAGGCTCTAGAACACTTTTTTTTTGTATAAATATCTGTTTTCTTGCATTGTGAATAGTCATATTCAAAAAGATCACCCATTGGACCTGAAGCATTTCAAGAGCTTTGGACACATTGTTGTCCACCGTCTCTTGATTGATTCAAGACCCTAATAACACACAGAAGACCCTCATTGCAGGAGAAACTTTTGAATGGCCCCTTTACCGTCCGGGCTCTGACAGGCTGCGTCATGGAATGTGTTGGAGGAGCCTCCGCTCTGCCCCATGCAGGACAAGGCTCTCTCGGCGGGGGAGACCAAGAGTGAATCATCTAGGCTCATTAGCCGCCCTCCACGGCTCCGGGTCCCATTGTGAATCCCTGGCCTTCTCTGTTCGGTGTGAATATCCGCGCGTCCACATAAGTCTGCCCTTCGCCCGGTGATTACCTCATAGCACGCTGCTCACGGTGGCCTATACTGATAACTATTCAGTCAAAACAACATTAAGCCCTGCCTTGCAGGTTCTGTTATGAGTTCCTGGGAAAACAGTGCTTTTATTTATTTATTTTTAACTTGCAAGTTACACAGTCACTTACTTAGCGAGTGGAGTTCATTTGTATTCATAGGTAGGATGAGTTCTGATACAGCAGGTATGAAGAACATATGAAAGGAGGCAAGTTTACTGAGAACAGCTGGGCTAAAGAGAATTACACTCGTGGAGTAGATTCTTCTCTCCCTGATCAACTACACCCATGAGCAAGGCACTTGCGTTACTCTCGGACGATTTCACAGGACGAGTTAGCCCTCGTTTGTTATTTACGAGAGGTAAGTTTGAACAGCAGGACATAAACAAATGGGGAGGAGGTGAGATGCACCGAAAGAACTTTGAATAATTTTACATGATCCAAAGGAGGATGACACGTTATGCTGAGTGTGTTTGTGCAGAACCGCAATATATATATATTTCTTATTCCAGAAAGACTCACAGAAAGTGGGAGTCACCGTCAGATTGTTGGTTTGCCAACAACATAAAACTGTTCAGACTAAATGTGACGGCATCCATTGTGTCAAACAGCACTCTGTTTGAAGCACGCAGCAGCCTCGAATACCAATAACCCCAGAAGGCTGCTCGGTGTCTGGCAGTAGAAGACTGAGGTTGTACTGCTTCCGGGCACGAATGTGTTAAAACTGAGTAATGTCTGTTTGGAGAGATCACAGGTTTAATCTCGGCGGGCAGACAATCTGCCCATCAGATATCACCATCGTGTCCATATTGGAACCTCCCATTTCAGGTCCAGTGCCAACGTCAAGAGTGCCAATGCGTAGAGAGGCGAAATGTATAAGGCTTGGGTTACGCAGAGTTCCCAAAGACAGAATTTCTTTTAAAAATCATCCGTAACGGAGCACATTTTCAGACCCTCTCTCCCAAAAGACGATCGATAGTGTTCACTTTGGTTGTTCACAGGAAAAGTGAGAGAAGAGAAAGCTTGAGAGAAGAAGTTCAAACCCTGGGAGACCATTCAAACTATTGGCCACAGACGTCACTAATCTGACTTTGAATAATGTGCGACGAAGCCTACTGGCAGTTTAAGAGTGTGAAGGGCAGGGTGGTGATTGGACGAGTAGCGAGTCAGACTTTCATGCAGAAGACCAAAGTCACCTGCAGTTACAATTTGCCTTCCATTAACGGAAACCACAAACTTTCCCAAACCAAGTCTTCTTGATGCCTAAGACTAACTATACCTTGCCCAAAGTTTATTTGCGACTACACTACACTTGTTCGACATGTTGTCCCACCAGATCTGAAGGAAACAGGGTTAAAGTTGTTCTGTCACAGTCTCACTCGATGGCGAGGTGGCAGCGAGAAAGAAGAGAGCTTGACAGAGAAAAATTCAGACTTTTCTCACATACCAATTCTGCTGTGGGAAAGGTGTCGGGCGAGGGACAATCTTTTGGACACTGGATTACTGTTGGTAATCCAGGGCTGTGCAGAATGTGTATATAACATGTAGGGTTAGGCTCAAGGTAAATGTGGCCACGATGTAATGGTTGCGAAGTGGGGCACTACATGCGGATCACAGATTTAGATTAAATTTAGATTAAAGAATCTACTGTCGTGCCAATAAAATAATTTACCAAATACTGACACAAAAAAGACAGAAATGAACACCAGCCAAGGTCTTTTCTTTCCCTGTAAAACACACCAGAAATTAAGAGAACTTCATTAAATCCTAATACTCTCTCAGTGATGATGGTACGTGAGGGATTGTTCACCAGCAGGATCCAATTGAAACTGGAGTGTGTGACAATTGAACTTGGTGAAGAATAAATCTGTTCAGCACCTTAAACGCGAGTCCTCTCGTCTCAAGTGCTTCAGTTTGTCTCGAGCATCTAGCGTTTGACCTGAATCTTAAAACCCCTCTGCAACTTCTCCCGAGTATAGTCCACTGTGCAATTTCAATACGCCGCTGAATCACACACACACACACACACATACAAAAAAGGTCTGCCCGGTGAGCACAACCACCCATGAGGAAAAGGAGTGGGAAGATCAGGAAAAATCACTTCCTCAGGATCTCTGTCTCTCTGGCCACTTCGCTCTGTTTACTTGTTAGATAAGATGGAGCGAGCCGGAGCAGGAGTGGGAGAAATGGCTGCTAAAAAGGCAGCGGGACAGTAGATTGAGGACACACTCTCTCTCTCTCTGGCACTGATCCATACACACAGAGGAGAGAAGTGACTTTTGATTAATCATCTCTCGCAGAATCCCCCCTCCCTCCCACAATAACATTCCCCAATCGATACGCCTCGCACGCCAGGAGAGAAAACGCGGCGCTTATGAATAGGATTTCAAATGATTTAAAGCCTTCTTCTGCACGTCTGAATCCCCAATTCTTGTTTGACTTTTGTTCAGAATGAGTCCCCCTACGGTTTCTACGTCCCGTGCCTACTAATTACGCAGTTTATTTTCTCCTCACAGTGATGCTTCCTTTGTCATCGGGAGGACCACGATTAGACCCACTCGACCTTTCACCTGCTGGTGAAGCCCATGTGAGTCTCTGTGTTGTTCTGCCCGTCTGTATCTCACCATTTATTTCATTTTTTTTTTTGCATAGATTTATTGCTCTTACGCAGACCTGCCGTCTGGTTATAAAGAGCCCTCCTGCAATGTTAAACACATTTACTCTTCTGCAGGGCACATAACAGCCCTCCAGCTGCTCTCTCAGTACTCTTCACAACAATGTTTGCGTTTCAGCTGAAGCTTTCATGGATTCCCCCCCCCCCCCCCCAAAAAAAAGTGTAAAGGAGAAGAAACTATCTCACAACTCGTGGACAAACGTGGTGAAGAAGCACTCTGAAGAAAGTCAGACTGCTGCTCGAAAAGCTACATTTTGATGATAAATTGAACAATTTCTTTACAGAATTGTTCAATCCTTTTGTTGTGGGTGGACCGTCTCATACAGGTGGCTCAGTGGTAGAGCATCCTTCAATCAGAGGATCGGCGGTTCGATCCCGGTCTAGTCCATGTCGATGTGTCCTTGGGCACCTTGCATGGTAGCCCCTGTCATCACTGAATGAATGGGTGAATGATGACATGTAATGTCAAAGCGCATTGAGTGATTGGAAGACTAAGCTACAGTGTACAGTCCCTTTACCATTTACACACCCACGCTCACTCTCTCCCCCACCATCTCCCTCTTTCTCACAGCCATCTCCATTTACACGACCATGTGTGGTGATGCACGGCTGCAGTCTGTGCCCGCATCTCGTGTGCGTTTTGTGTGAGTTTAATGTGTGCTGATTGTCCAGCGGTCAAGCCCCGGCGGAGCTGTGTGGGATGTGTGGAAGCGTCCACGGGGGGATTGGGAGAAGAGGGGAGGGTATGGGAGGGAGAGGGGGAGGGCGGTTGAGGACACTGTTTCCTTCAGCGGTGGAATGTCTTCATGCGTGTTCCTGTTTGGAGAGGCTGCTCACAGCTCCCAGAAGTTGGCAGGAAACCACATGCTGCTTACAGTGGGGCCGATAAGGAGGAAGAGGAGGAGGAGGAGGTGAGAGGAGAGGAGAGGAGAAGAAGTGGGGTTGTGGTGGTGTAAAGGGAGGGAGGATAAGGGGGAGGGGGGGCTTTAGTAAACCTTCAGGAAGGTAGATTATCCCACGAAATGCTGGCAGAGCTTCAGCCTTTGTGCACGCCTGTGTGTGTACATGCATGTGTGTGTGTGTGTGTGTGTGTGTGTGTGTGTGTGTGTGTGTGTGTGTTGAGTAGAGAATGAAGAAAAAAAAAAAATGCAGCTCCTGAGTTTCAATGAATCCGGGGCAGGCTCCACAAAAGGGGCTGCAGAACAAAAGGCCTGCAAGCTGAGAATGTGCAGCGTGGAGGCACGGCCCGATCTCACGCTTTGTTAACTCTCAAACGTAACAGCGAATAAAGACTGAGACAATCACGCCTCGCTTGTCAATTACCTGCCTGTTGATTCCAAAGCTTACCGCTCGACGCCTCCGACTGCTGGATTCAATCGCGAGTCCCGCCGCTGCCTCACGCTTTTTTTTTTTTACATCGAGTCCGATGGAATTATATATGTGTCGCAATTCTGAGCACACCGGGGAGAAAAAAGATGTGTTCGTTTCAAGTGCAGAAATCATGTTTAGTAGAGACATTTGTGTCGAGCAAAGAATTCATTATTCAGAGCAAACAAGAAAACAAATTAAAGGCTCAATACATTCACTATTATTTTGTCTCCAATCCAATAGAGCGCTGCAGGAATGAGTCCCAAAACCATGATATGAGTTAGCATGTTTACACTTACACTTTCCTCGTCCAACAGTCAATGGGTTTTTTGAGTGGGTTTTTGGTTAGATGCCTTTAAATACAGTCGCGTAAGAGTCAAATATTCCACCAGTGAATCTTAAAGCTTTCACGTGTCTTAAAAAAGGCGGTTGCTAACAAGTGGCTAAATGAGACTAAACGTCCTCAGGCCAAAACACAAGTCCACCTTCAACTTAGAGGTGGCGACATGAAGTCATGTGACCGTGATGTTTGTTTGTAGGCTAATGCTAGCTTTTTACTTCTGCTGATCATATTCATGCTTCAAAAATTATAAAAAGTGGTGCTCAAAAGTGATCAAAAGTCCAATGGAAAAATCCCATTGGCTATTTTTGTGTTGGCCTACAAAGATATGTAGTAGGATTATCTACAGTGGGGACATATTTCTACGTATTCTGTGCCAGTGGGAGAGCAAATTTGCTAAATTTTAATACTTCTGTGCCTGATAATGATGCTTGGGATAAAAACAATATTCTCAAAATGTCCCATCCCGTGCTCGGATTTCAGACCCAAATATAATTAGCTTCTTGACTCACTATGACGTCATACTTTATCACACAGTTCATCACGGTAAATCAAAAGAGATAATGAACCTAGTCTTCACAACAGTCACGCATAAAGAGACGTGACAAATGAGATTGGAGAGAAAGGTCGCCGCGGGTCACCGATTTCTACTTTGGGACGCGGCTTCTCTGAGAGCGGATGAACCAAATAAAATGTCAAACATGCACAATTTAGTCCACTTTTGGATCATGCTTCTGCGAGTGTATGAGCCTGTGTGTGTTTTTTTACCCTCCATAATAAAATTGCATAGGCTGAGCCTCACATGTCCAACCACAGTCTACAGTAATTCCCTCAAGTGCACACACACACACACACACACACACACACATACACACACACAATCCGGGGATTATAAATCACAGGCACTTGGGAAAGGTTTCAGCTGACTACGGCTGATGTTTATGGTTTACTATGACTGGATCCAGCTGTTTGGAGCCGCACAATGCCCCGAGAGGCGCAGTCAATTTGGCAGATTAGCGTATTGACAGATGGGGTGCCATCCATCCAGCAATCAATATGCGTTATTTTAATCCCTTCAAATGTTTGCTCAAGAATGTGGAGGCAGAGACGCCTCTCTCCCCGGGCTCCGGTGGCTATTATACAGTATCCCCCATCCTCCCCTATTACACCCCCCCGGCTCCTCTCTCCCGCTGCAGGAATGACTTTTCTGGCCATCCGCGCAAAAGCAACACTCTCCCCTCACCCAGAAAGTGCAATGGGACACGCTCCCCTCTCCTCGAGCAGGGCGGCCACAACGAGCAATCAGACAAGACATCCATCACCATCCTGTGGGGTGGAGTAAATGACCTTGATGTAGTCTTCACACTCAATTTCAGATACCCTTGGGCTCCATTATGAGGGGCTTTAAGCAGCGAGAGAGCGGCCGGCCTTCACATTTGATTCCTGCGACACTCAATGTGATGAGTGTGCGATGCAGCGCAAAGGGAAGGGAGTAATTCGGGAGGAGGAACGAGGAGGAGGAGGGTGAGTCAGCAGGTGATGAAAGCAACGGCATGAAAATTAAGATGGAGTAAGAAGGCTCCGGGAGATGAGAGGAGGAGATGGTTGAGCTGGAAGTGTGAGCACGCGGATGGAGTAGGATGGATCGTTCTTCAAGGACTTCCTGAAACAGAGCGCTGCCTCGAAAAAACAACAGTACTCCAGGTAGAGTACAATATAAGGGTCGTTTTCAGACAAAATCTCAAGAGCGATCCATCCCGGCTGCAGCACATGATTGAATTTAAGCATCTGTGAATATGAAAGCACTCTGCCTCGTTTCTACTAGCTGCTGGAGAAGAAAGCAAGCCCCAGGTGGGAGGATAGAAAAAAGTATGCACAGATGAAAACATGTTTGCATACCAACAACACACACAGGAATGTTGTACAAGACATCAGATCTGCGGTGAGATAAAAAAGAAGAAAAAGTGGGGTTTTTTCTGTTTGTTTTTTTGATGTAAAGTGATCCGGACAATGGTTTCCTTTTCATCTCCACTTTGACTGATCCCTTCAAGTCCTACCTGTCAGGGAGGAACGAGACGCTCCCCCACGGGACTCCGTTTGAGGAACGCCACCTGCAGCTTTGAGTGGCATCATTAACAAAGGTCAGGTGTGCTCACTGTGAAACTGTACACACATGAATTTCTCATTGACTTGTTAATACACCTGACTTCCTCGCCCAGGGTGACAGCTTGCCCTTTGCCGTCTACCGTGTGGTAGATGGGGGGGGGTTGACAAGAGTGCGCCACGTGGGCGCCGCGCATTTTTGATTTAATTAAGAGGCTGCTGATAGAAACGCTTGAGTCAAATAAGCATTTAAATAAGATTAACATCATCGACGAACCAAGCGGCAAAACAAGCCCTCGGGATATTCAGAGAGCACAGAGGATTGTGGCGCGTTGATTGGCTGTCTGAGGCAGAATGTCCTCAGCTGTGCTTTGAGAGTTATCTTTCTTTCATAAACTTTACATTTAACATAACAATTCTATTGTTATTTTTGGTTCCAAGCGAAAAGGTCATGGGACGCTTTATATATGTGGATAGCCATTAAAACAACCCATGCTACATGATATGGGCCAGCTTTGCCAGGTCTGTTGCTGTGACAACAGGTCCAGATAAACTAAAACCCAGCCTCAGAGGACCGAACCCTAGAAAAGAGCTGGTTAGTGTGACGTATCGTCGGTCCACGGCAGAAATCAAGAGTGGAGGTTTGAATAGCCGGCTGTCAAAGAGAAAATCGTATAAATACAGAGATGATGGTTTTCTCCTGGAAGACGGTCATAGTGTTCAAAGAGCCAGATGTCGCTGTGTAAAGAAGCAGTGGGGTGCTGTGAAACATCCAACTTGGGGTTCAGTGTCTCGCTGAACCGCCGACCCAAAGCTCTGAACGCAAACAACAGCTGTGGCTGATGGGAATGTCATTACATTTTGTAGCCATTTGGTCATAAATCAAAGTATTGGCCAGCTTTTTAATTTCAACCTGTTGATGGGGCCGGATGAAAAATTCATCCCAAGGGGGGAGGGGGGGGGGGGCATACGTGTTTGTACCAAATTTTATGACAATCTACCCATTCCACTCAAAAGCACAAATGTCAACCTAATAGCGGAGAGGGAAGGTCATGGCACTTCACATTCATTCTCTGAATTCTTCCGTCAACTTCACGGTGGCGCTAGAGGAAAAGTCAGGAGGTCGCCAAAGTCGTTAGGACTCATGTTCTAAGGGACCGTGAAGGTCTCTACAAAATATCATCCAACCAAAAGCTACTGAGATGTTATCTTCTGAACCCAAGTGGTGGACTGACTGAGCTCCATTGCCAGACGATCCATAGAGCATGAACCTAACCTAATCAAATCAACCTAACTCTGTTACCCACGTTAATAAAGGAACAGGATCCAGCATTCTGCTCCGACCGGGTTTAATACACCAACAAGCTACCCACACATGTCTCCACATATCGCCCAACACCGCTTATCACCAGGGAGGTCACAGCACTCCCAGATAAATCCTCCATGTGCATCTCACTAATGATCCCACATAGCACGAGCAATTTGCGGTCATAACATTGTTAGAAGGGCTGTCATGTGAGGAGAAACACACCATTAAGAGTCAAGCAGCTGTGTCAGATCAGACTTTTACACAGCCCACTGCTTTGTCATGTCAGAGAAAGGTTGCAGCTTGTCCTTGTCCACTGGAGCGAGTGTTTGCACAGTGGAAAACGGGCCCAGGGCAGGTTACGGGTGCCGCGCTCATCCATGTAACTGTAACATATAAAATACCACAGGGAGGCGTCTGCTTCTCTGCCCTATGAGCAAGTGTTACACGGCGACGCGGTGGAACCGTCTCTCTCGACGACTGCGCTTGTTGTCAGCACGTGAAATGTGACTCGTCCTGCAGACGACACATTGTCACAAGGGAGAGAAAACTGCATGATTAGAAGACAATGCTAAATGAGGTCACGGTTCAAGACTTGCCCCTCCCCCTACCCAATAATACAAATATATATTTATTACTATATAGAGTCTGAGTTACATTTCACTGGAATTGTATCTTATATAATTACACCTGGCACATATAACTGATTGATTGATTTGTTGATGGGGTATTATTTGAAAGCATTTAAAAACACTTTTACTGACAGGGTTTAGAGGCGGCTCAGATATCTCCAAGCAGTAATGCTTAAGGCATTTAGTTAAGGAGTTCATCAGGAGGGTCAGGTCAGGTTAGGGTTCATTGGGGTCAGGATTATGATCTGTCTACTCGGCTTTCCTGGAGGACAGGACGGCTGTCCTGGACACTGATCCAGTTTACGACCGACCAATTAGGATCCATGTGTGGCACCAAAAAAAGAGCGGTATGCATCCACTTTTCTAAAACTGAATGATCTGATCGGGATCAGAATTATATTCTGGGCTTCTGTGGCTCTCACCATGGACCTTTGGCTCACCTTAAACAGTTAAAAAACTGTCCATAGCTCTCAACACAATGTTGCCTGTAAGTGGTCATGTGGTCATGCAACAATGTCAAGTGATTGCTTTTTTTAGCTATAGCGACATATCTTTACAGACATTCCTGGCGCCCAGACAAAATAACAACCTACCCAACTGTTTCCCAAAGGATGAATCCTTCTGATTTTGGTGTTTCCTCTGACTGCAACTCCACAATAATCACATTTGTGATTCATCAGGTCAAATCAGGTCATCAGTTCAGCCAATTTCTTTTGTCCAATACTTTGATTTATGACCAAATACCTGCAAAACTAATGACATTCCCATCTGCTTTAAACTATACTTTGTGTTTAATGCTAATTAGCAACAGTTAGTGTGGTGAACATGGTAATCCAAATGTGACGTGTTTTACTGCAAAGCCTACTGCTGAGTCATCACTTTAAAATGGCACACAAGTCATGAAGGTAAGCTTCTCTTGGTATTGTTGCAAAGGGCAATGGACCTTGAACATGGTGACCGAATGATGTGTCAGGTCACTTTAAAAATCCTGTTGAGGCAGACAAAGATTACTTGTAAGAACCGGCCAAGAAGCCCAGTTACAGTATTTTACAAAGCTCCCACTCATTGTGACTCAACCTGTTGAGAATGAATGAAACGTGCATGTGTCACAACGTAGGGAGAGTAAAAAGTTCTTAATTTTAGGTCACAAAATACGTAAATAACAAACATGGAGATAATGTGTAAAAATGACAAAACAATTTGACAGCAGCGCAGCATCCTTTCCCTATCAGGTTCTAAATAGACGTTATCTCACAGCTTGGAGGATGACAAGATGCTCGTTTTCTCTCGAAGCTGGTGTCCAGAATCAAGGTCTGTTCTCGATTAGAGCCCGTCACGATGCCTTCTGTCACGCGCTGGCATCCTCCAACAGGCTGGACGGACGAGACTGCCAAGATGTACATCTCCAAGAAGGGACCTGTTGGCACCAGACTCTCTGCTATATGTTGCACTCCATCTCTCACTCTCTCTCTCCCACTGACATGAACACTGAGGATCCTCTATTGTGATTCATTCACTGCTGCTTTTTCTGCTTTTGAGAGAAGGTTCCGTGTGAATGCTGAGCACTCGTTGAGCTCCTTGACATGTTACACAGTGCAAGAGTGAAATAAGCGAGGTCAACTTTTCAAAAGATTTCGATCTAGACCGGTGTTGCACTTAGCACATATTAAACAGGAAAAACAGATATGTTTGTAATTGACTTTACTTCCTTTTGAAGAAACATGCTTTTAAAATGTATTTTGTTTTCCCTTGCTATGGTGCCATGTAGACCCGACAACGCACATACACCATAGCTACAGAATAGGTAACCTCATTAGATATTTTGAGCACCTTTTTCCTTCCTTTTTTACGTACTTTTACTTACTTTGAACACTAGCCCTATTTTTAGGTCTCTGCTCGAAAATTGCATACTCATACTAAAGAGAGTGTATTTCTGCAACTACAAGGTCTATTTTAATAATTTTTTTGATTGTATAATACAGGTAACACTAGTCAGATGTGCTGATATGTGTAAATATTGTGTATATGTTACTGGTTAATAACAAATACACATATGGCACAGCTCAAATTGAAAAAGTTTCAGTTTCGCCTGAAAAAAAGCACTTGTGTCTAAAATATTACTTGAAATAAGGCCTACAAATTTTAATGGCATAGCCAAAGTCATAGCACAACAGGTTTTACAGTCTCTAAAACTGATTTGACTTCGATTGAGTGAAGCAAGCCAGCATAAACCAAGCAAAGGCATGCAAAATTCTCATTTTTGGAAGCAGCAGTTGCATTGCTGTATTCTAATTTGATATACTATATAACTAAATATTAACTATATATTCACTTGTCTTATCTTAAGAGTGTTCAATAATCCTAATAAAGCAGTTTGACACCATTTTCAATAATGTTGAGCAGTTATGATGTGTCATATCTGTCATTCATAACAATAAATGGCTCATAATGTGTGTATGTGACACTGGTTAGGCCTGTGATCGGCCAAGTGTGAGACCATTTTAGATGTGGGATAGTCCAACGGGAGCCATGCGGGGGTGTTTGAGAATCTCATTGTCTCTTTACTGACTAAAAATCGCAAAATGCAGGGCAAACCCCCCTCTCTACATGGATTGGTCCACCTCACAGAATCGGCTGCCATTTTGCAATTCATTCCGCCAGCGCATTGATACCAGTCACAGTCATGCAGCACAGGATGGAGGACACATGAGCGCCGAAATCCGTTGGAATAAATCCGTTTTACATCGCCAAAACGTAAGTTTTTTTTACCCAATTTATTTTCTCGTGACCAGTGGCTGATGTTGGCATGTATACCCATAACCTTTGAACGGTTTGAAAGATAGTCATTTCGACGCCGCTGCTCGTTTCCGGGTCGAATCACGAGCCTGCTAGATGTGCTCATCCGCCATGTGCGATCCGTGCTTCGTGATGAGAGATCATACAAAGAGCACAGTTCGTCGATTTTTGGCCAAAATTGTTGCAAATCTTCTAGATATCTTCCAGATATGATCTTAGTTCATGTACAATTGTGTTTTGCAGTGTGTAAAATGGCTCCCATGGTTGTTTCGCCCAGAATTTCTTTGTTACACAGGTATTATTTTTTTATTTTTTTATTATCTTATTCCTTTCGCAAAAGTGAATTGTACACATGTACACCACCCCCCCCCGCCCCCCTCTAGCCCCCTTTAAAGGGGGCTCTCGTGTACAAGAGGTTCCAATCTTTTCTTGAATTTGCCTACTAGTGCTTTAAAGACACAATATTCAATATTGTGAAATGTGCTTTCTTGCAGAGGTTAAATGAGTAGATCGATACAACTCTTGTGTCTTTAAGCTTAATATATGAAGCTAGCGCCAGCAGGCGGGTTAGCTTAGCATAAAGATTGGAAGCAGAGAGTAACCGTTACCCCATGCTCTATTTGAAACTCAAAGGAATATCTGCCTACCAACTCCTCGTTAGCACGCTATATCTTGTTTGTTTAATCCGTACAAAAAGTCAAATTTAGAAACGACAAGTTGGGAGTTACATGCTGGAACTTTTTTCCGTCGCTTTCAGTCCTTTTGCCAAGCTTTAACTTAGCCATCGATAACTTAGCTAGCGAACTGCCTGTTTTTTCTTGCTTTAAATGTAAGGCAAGGCAAGTTTATTTGTATAGCACATTTCAACAACAAGGTAATTCAAAGTGCTTCATATAAAAACATTAAAAGCATCAAAACATAAGGCAAAAGAAAAGGAGATTTAAAAACAATTAAGAAAATTCATTGAAACATTAAAAACAGTCATTAAAACATTAAAAAACAGTGTAAGAAATAAAATACAGTAGTAAAATGCAGAAATGCAGGAAATTGATTAATATGTTAATTGAATCTGGTTCAATTAAAGGCAGCAGCAAACAGAAAAGTCTTCAATCTTGATTTAAAGGAGCTGAGGGTCTCAGCAGACCTGCAGCTTTCTGAGACTTTGTTCCAGATATGTGGAGCAGAAAAACTGAACGCTGCTTCTCCATGTTTAGTTCTGACTCTGGGAACAGAAAGTAGACCGGTCCCAGACGACCTAAGGGGTCGGGATGGTTGATAAGATAGCAGCAGATCAGAGATGTATTTTGGCCCTAAACCATTCAGTGTTTTATAAACCAACAGCAGGATTTTAAAGTCAATTCTTTGTTTGACAGGAAGCCAGTGCAAAGACCTCAGAACTGGAGTGATGTGATCCACCCTCCTGGTCTTAGTGAGGACTCGAGCTGCAGCGTTCTGAATCAGCTGCAGCTTTCTGACAGACTTTTTACTGAGACCTGTAAACACACCGTTACAGTAGTCTAGTCTGCTGAAGATAAATGTAGCGTACAAGCATGAGAGGCGTGTCAACTTTCTCATTTAAATCAAAAGAAAATGTGTATTTCCTTAAATTTGGGGCATTCTTTTAATGCTTCTCACCATGTGAGGGCATAGAAATATGTGCCTATCAATACATTAATGACTTCATTTGCATGAGTGGTCATTTTGTGGCGATTAGGTGGGGCGGTTGGCAGCTCACCGTGTTTTACTTCTTGTCAACAACAGAAAAGATTATCCCATTGCACCACAGGGTTTAATAAATTAGAGAAGTGGTTTGTTCTGAATAATAAGCCTTTGCACAGCAAAATCCACTTGAACCCTTGAGGCACTCACCTTGGAAAAGGTCATAAAAGGGGACGTGCCTGTCCTGACGTTACCCACGGGCCGAGGGGAGGCATGTGCGCAAGCGTGCATCGTGGTAGATCCATGAGTAACGCTGGCATCCCACAGATGTGTGAGGGCTGGCGTCTGCTGACTCAACCGCAGTGATAAATGTGTGGGTGGGCGGGCACCTCAGTGATTTTTGTGTTGGAGAGATTAGTGCATGTTAGGGTTACACACTCGGGGCTGGGACATATTAAAGAGGAACATACACTTTTAGCCCCCACTGCAAATCCTGCTCTCCCACCTCCCGCTCCCCTCCCTCCCTCTCTGTTCATAGAGATCAGAGGATGGGCCGGACCAGGCTGCAAACAGATGTATTACTAAAAATATGCATCTCAAGTCTTTTGATCTAATAATGAATGTTAATGTTATTCAACTGAGAAGATATTGGTTGGAATAAACCCACATTTCTCATTCAAGTTCATAAATGTCCACTTACTACCTTTCGGAGCTTTCATCTAATGGTCTTCGTTCAGCAAATGTGGCGGCTTTCTCGACTTTCTGGTGGTCGATGACTTTGACCAGTTCTTTGATGTTTACTGACGGTCAAAGTTGTCCGCTTCATTTATTCTGTTACCCAGGCTCCTCAGGTTACACTCGGTGTGCCCCACAGCTGTTGCCTTATGATTTTTTGAATCAAGCCCCCTTTTCTTGGTTGAATGATCATCTATAGTCTGTTTTGATTCAAATATATTGACACTTGATTCTGTTTCTAATTATTTGGAGAATTTCATCCCACCATAGCATGAAACTCTTTCAGTAGATTTAAAGGAGCAGTGTGTAGGATTTAGTGGAATCTAGCAGTGAGGTTGCAGATTGCATCCAACTTAACAACCCTCCACTCACCCCTCCCTTTCCAAGGGTGTGGGAGAGCTACGTTGGCCTTCAGGTAACGTGGAAACAAGAAAGGCCCTATTTAGAGCCAGTGTTTGGTTTGTCCGTTCTGGGCTACTGTAGAAACATGGCGGTGCAACTTGGCGGACTGAGTGAAAGGGACCCGCTCCGTGTGTAGATATAACACAATGATTCTTAGTTTTAGGTACAAGTTTTAGGTTACTCCATTTTCCTGGAGTCAACACGTGATGATCGGTTCCCAAGAAGGCTGCGAGCTGCGCTTTCGGGGGGCAAAGTAATCGGCCCTGCACTAGTCTGTTCCCAACGTCCAAAGTCAACGGCACCGTCATAGAGAGGGGCAAAACCACAGAAATGGGGGTATCGGCAGAAACTTTCAGACGGTCGCTACTCAGTAGTCAAGAGTAGGGAGCACATCTATCAATCCCTGAGTATCCATGCTAATCAGATTGTCACTTTAGCAAAATTACAAATCTTGTCGGACGCAGCTGCTCGAATCTTAGCAATTAGTTTGACTCATACTGACACCTTTGCAGTGTAAAACAGTGATAAACGATCAGCAGCATAAGCTTCATTCACATACCGAGAAAATGTATGAAGAAATATTTCTCCTAATTTTAACTACCAAAACACCAATGTAAACAACAAATAACATCAGGCTAAATCCTGTCGCACGCCTTCAGAGAGCTCAAAGTCTCCACCCACGTAGTCGTCCCGTGCCATTTGGACTGACTCAAGGTCAGTTAAAGCCGCCACTCTGCCAGGGTTCACAGGTCAACCGCCCTCGTGTACAAGTAAATAGATCCTCCAGCCTTACGAGCAGTTCTCCAAGTGCAAGCTGGTTATCCGATAGCTTCCTTTCTCTTTCAAACTGCAGAGCCGCTCAGCTCAGAGCCAGCCCGCTGCAGATACTTTTATTCCACATTATCAGTTCTTATCTGATCTGACACCGTTCCCACGGCTTGACACAGCATTAACATGAAACATGCGTATTCCACTGCTCTGATGTCAGGGAAATCCACTGAGCTGCCAGTCACGTTGCCGCAGACGTCGGCGGCAGAGCCGAGGCCCTATGTTCTGTAAACCTAATGACGCTTTAGTCACTTTCCCCTTTTCTTACTCCTTGTTAACACGCTCGCTGGAAGCTTTCATTAGCCCCGAGTCTGGTCCTTTGATGAGAATCAAGTCTTTCAAACTAGAAAGACTTGGAAGTTCAGACAGACCTTTTATTTTATTTTTTTAAAGTATTGCTACACCGAGAGTGATTTTCCTCTCTCCTCCCCCCCCTAAGCCCCCCATGTATTACCCTCTCCGTTGATGCCGCGTGTCAGCTGGAAGGCACGGCGCTGAACCATGCAGATGTAATCTACACCTCTCCGTGCCAGAGAACAGAGATTGAAACGCGGCGGGCGGCCAGACCCATGACATGCCGACAGGATCGGCATGGTGACACATGTGTGGGTATCTGCTTTCATGTAACGCACCCCAGGGGGGGGGAGAATTATGGTAGGAGGCCAACTCTTGTAATGTGTGCAGGGGTTGAAAAGGAGAGGTGCTATAAAAACGCTGCACGACTGGGTGGGATGTACGCGGGTTGGCTGACACCACGTGTGAGAGATCTGTGAGAGAGGAGCTGGGTGGAGATAAGAAAGAAGGCCACAAGTGAGAGGGCGAGGGAGGGAGTGTGAGAGACAGAGCATGAAATAGAAAGAGCAGGTTAAAGAAAGTGCGGCGGACTTGTGTGAAGACAGCCGCGGTGGTGCCGCAGACGAAACTTGGCAGGATGATCAAGGTCCACAAGTTTGTTTGCTTTCGGGCACGTCAACAGAAACAACTGGAGCCGAGCGAATCTAGAAAAAAAGGAGGGGAGCGCGTTTCTGTGTCGACTCGGGAGCGGGAGCTTTTATCCGTGTCGGCGGTGTCGGGGGAGCTCGTGTTCAGGGCGCTCGGGGATAGCGAGCCCGAGAAACCTTTGTTCACCGTCTGGTTGCAACACACCAACACCCGTGAGGCGTCGTTAGTCTGAGGCTCAGCCTCGCTCTGCTCCAGAAACTTGGGCTTAACACGGAGGCTAAAGGGCACCGTCCCGTGGAACCCAAGGCAGAGCAAACACCGGCACCGCCTCGGAGGTTCAGCTCAGAGGATTCCCCCTTCTCTTCCGACGAAGCTCTGATCTGCGCTTCCTCTGCTGAAAAGGAAAACGCCAAAGAGCCGTTCAAACTTACCCCTAGCTTGGAATGAAGTGATACGCCAACAGCTTGCTGACACCAAACCGGGAGAGCTTTCCCCCGGTGTTGTTTTGATTTCCACACCCTGCTTCACTTTTGTTTTCAAGAGTCACAAAAGAGACGCTCAGTTCCACGAAAAGCGGAGCAGGATGGAGGCAAAATATGCGACGCGGCAGCCGAGGAGGGAGAGCGGCAAAAAAGCAACAAAAAAAAGCAACAGCGTCGTTTTGTTTTTTTCCAACTCCCCTAGCACTTAGAGGTTCCCTCCAGCACCATTCTCTCGCTGGAATATTAATCGTGTTTGACAGCTGTTTTAGCTGAGGAAACAAACACAAGGCCGGAGCTTCTTTTTTTGGAAAGCGCAGAGACGTACGCTCGAGCGTGGACTGGCTCAGATAAGGAACAACTGTCGTGGGGGAAACAGGGAGAACGGGCTCGAGATGGCAGCGCAGTCTGTGGAAGCAGCCTCATTAGAAATGGGCTGTTGTTTACCAATGTGAAATGTTGACGAGCTGTAGCGACACGTCCTGGGGGAAGGGACGGTTGCTCTGTAATGAAGCCTACTGAGTGGAATATATGTAGTTCAAAACAGACATTCAGATATCAGCAGGTCAAAGCGTTGAAGAAGCCTCAGTGCGTGGGTCCTCATCCAAGTGGCTCTCCTCTACCTTAACACCTACCTACATCCCTGCGATCGACCCCAACGCACTTAACAAGGTGGTAGAACGATGACAGGATTTCTTCCTCGCGCACACGCACGCACTCACACACCTACAGACACGCGGCTCTAGCACGGCAGAGGCAATTTGCAGCATTAAGCCGGCTGATAGCACATGTCCACCGAGAGTTAGGGAGTGATTTAACGGACATTGCTCACACCAATTAGAGTTAATCAGCCAGGCGAAGCTACCGACGACAAGTGGATGCCGGCACTGTCAACACACACACACACGCACACAGGTGTGTGTGTTGGAAAAGGGGGTATTTCACTGTTTCATTTGTGATTAAGAGCATGAAAATAGCCCATTTAGATAATCCCTCCACCGTCAGCGCTGTCAGCCTGAAGAGACACTGAAACATCCCATGCTCTCATTACCTCGTTCCCATACGCCAGTCACTCACGAGAGGGCCCGCTACAAAAGCCGGAAGAATGACCGGCCACCTGCTTCCCTTTCTCTTTTTCTCTTCTTTCCGCGAGCGCCGGAGCCGCTCCTCGTCTCTTCGCCGGCCAAGCCTGGGAGCGACATGACACAGTACGGAGGCCACAAAAGGGAGAGCCGAGCGGCACCGGGGCGACACGGCCATGTTGGGAGAAAGAGGGTAGCACAAAAGGATTTCTATTTGCACGCCCATTGGAGGAGATGATGGTGGGGGGGGGGGGGGGGGGGGGCAGGCCCTGGAGAGCACCTGATTCATTTCTTCTTGAGGGCTATTAATCTTTTCAAGCACCAGAATCACTTTGGCTCTCAGGAACAAGCAGAGGAGATTGAGTTTTCTATTACAATCAACGGGGGGGGGCAGTGCGTCACCGGGGGGGGGGGGCAGCGGCCACGTCGTCCTTGATGCCGCCTCCTCCCCATTCACAACAAAAAAAAAACCGAGGGAGGGAATAGCCAACATTGCAAGATCACGTTTGAATTATGGATAGCGGTGGCGAGCAAGGTTAAAGGTTAATCTGCACGGACACGGAACCTTGAATGATCTCAAATGAGTTTGTGTGTCAGTTCATGCGGTTAAATCGTTCTTCTCCACACATACAACAGACGGTATTTGCATAAGCAAATAAGTCTTAAGCCACTCATATATAAGCTGATTATAGCTATGCATTCCAGCGCAGAATGGCTCCCCACATTGTCGTTTTCTTTTTTCGCAAGATGCGATAAAGATGCTTAACATACGTTCCGTACATCGGAGGCGAGGTTGAAAACCAGTAATTAGATCCTTGGGTTAAAGGCATCCTTTGCTTTCCTTCTTGCTAAGAGTTGGATGTTAAGATTAATACCGCTCTCATATCTGCCCGTTAAATATGAACAGTGTTGCCAGCTCCTCAGTAAGGAAAGTAGCTATTGGCTGTCCTAAAAGTCGCTAGAAGTCGCTAAAAGTCGCAAAATTACGTCATCGCCTAATTTGCATAATTGGAATGAGCGCTGTAGGAGAGAGGCGGGAACAGCGGCAGCTTTGCGCTTAGGCGATTCATTTGCAGTCTGGACACGGAGAGTGGGGGTCTCCTCTTTCTGCAGCTGGGACTGCTGCGCGAGGGGCTACTGTGAGACTAACTGCCTTTGAGTGCTTTGGGGCGGCGGAGGGGCTCACGGCAGCTCCCGCGTGCCGAACGGTAGGTGCTTTCACGTCAGAGTCAAAACACCAGAAAAGTCTCCAACAACACCAGAAAAAGTAGCTAGATTTGTCGCTAGCAGCTTTTGACAAAAAAGTCGCCATGAGGGTTTGGAAAGTCGCCAGATTTAGCGAGAAAGTCGCCAAGTTGGCAACACTGAATATGAAGTCAGGAGACGGTTAGCTTAGCATACAGACTGGAAACGGGTGGGAAAGAGCTAATCTAACTCTGTCAACCAGTAACAAAACAACACAATGTGGTTTTACGGGAGGGTTTGTGTACCAGACTATTTCTTGGTCGGGTACAGTGACTTCCTGGAGTTTCACCCGAGTAGTGAGCTTTAGAGATATGAGCCTGGAATTGATCTTCTCATCTAACCCTCAGCAAAGAAAGTGAAAAAAAAAAGCTATTTCCAAGGTTGAGAGCGAGCTCCCGCACGCTATGGCTCCTTTGTCTTCTCAAAAAAGCTTCAAGAACTCTCAAGAAAGATATTCTGGTGGCGCCCGGAGATGATGCCCTTGCATCTTACTTTCATATTCTCCAGGTAGGCTACAGATAAAGTACGCAAGTACGTATGTGGACAACGCAGCCGTTATGCGTTGGGTGAAAAGCAAATATATCACCAGCCTTCGTGGCCTTCCCTTATTTGACATGCGCTGTTGCTAATGGGCTAATTATCACCGTGGCCCACAGGAGTCCTGAACACATTACTCCACTTTCTTGAACCCTTGAGGGTCAGAGGGCACTCTCACTACACGAATAAGGGGGCTGATTTATCAAATCCAAGTCAAAATAGAGCATAGACATCACATTTATTACTGCCCTTGTATAATTTATCAGCTACATTCATTAAAGCCGCGGCCCTCGTCTCTTGAAAAATGTCCTGTCGGCGAGGAGCATTAATTGTAGAAGAACCGAGTGAAGTGCCGGGATTGGCCGCGGATCCCCCGGTCAGTCTCCGAGACGTCTGCGCTAATGGGTTGGGTGTGGGGGGGTGGGGAGGGTGTAATATGGAGGCCACTTTAAAATGAAAAACGGCAAGAGAGCTCGGTGTCACTTAATCAATGTGAAACCCCAGCGGGGAGAGGAAAGCGCCGCCTGCAGGGGTGGGGGGGGGGGTGGGGCGGCGGTCCCCAGACTCATGTCCCTAGGAACGAGAGAGAGAGGGGGGGGGAGTTTAAATGGGCCGGCTCTCGCGATGTAACTCATCTCAGTCACAGCAATGATGGCGCTCGCTCCCAAGGGGGAGCTGCAAGGAGGTCGTCTCTTCTTGGGAGGTGTTCTAACAACACCATCCATCTCGGTAACACAACACCGCGGACGCCGCCTACCCGAGGAGCCATCGTCGCCGGTGGCTCCTCCCGAGCGGCCTCCATTCATGCAGGAAGAAAAAAAAAGAAAAAAAAAAAAAAGCCAGAGGCAACATACGTGGCTGTGCTTGACCAATCACTCCCTCAGCCAGTTATGACCCTTTAGGATTACAAAACCATTTCTGTAACTCGCCCTCAATTACAGTAATGAACCCCAAGCGCACTCTGGGGACACAAATCTAAATCTATTTCATCGCAGGGGTAGGTGGATATCGCTGCAGCCGAAATGTAAGAGGACATCTCCACGCATGAGCTGGCCGAGAGTGTCAGATAGTCCTCGCTGCTCTCGGGGGGGGGGGGGGGGCCCGGGGTGCTCTTATCTCTCAAAAACAAACAGGCTCCTGCGCTCGCGGCCCTCATCTATCTGCCCCGACATGTGCTTCCCTGTTTGTGTTTCTCCCACGCGGGATATTGAGCCGTGTTGACGGCGCTCCCGACGTTCGTGCCAGATTCATCGATCACCCCCCACGCGGACCCTGTTTAGTGCCGACAAGAGTCTTTTCCACTTCCATCAATGCTTTGGGAGGGTGGGTAGAGCTTTTTTTCCTTCTATTTATTGGGAAAAGAAAAGCTCCCTAAAAGTAGCTCTGAAACCGCCTCGTCTGTCTGTCACCGTGTTTGTCAACTCCCTGGAATGACATTCCCGTTTGGTTTATTCGAGCCCAACATGCATTTATAGACTGAATTTGTTACTACAGCTACACACACATATGTAGGAGAGAAGTTTTACACCAGCAGCGGAGGTCTAGTTCACGAACTCTGTTGAATTACTTTCAACAATTAAAAAGGGAGACAATTCATATAAGATCAAACGATCAAACACGAGCATGTTCAGAGAGTGAACATTTATTTGTAGAGCACCGAGCTTGCAGTAGCGATAAAACACATGAGGCAGAAGAAGAAGTCTGCCTCTCTTCTATCCTAAAATTAAATGACAAGCGTACACTTGCTCATTAGAAAAACAATATCAATATCAAGCAAGGATTTTAATGAGGCTTAGCAAGTTCATAAAGTAAGCGAATACAATTCCTTACAGACAATTAAGGTCAGTCAGAGGGTTGAAGCACTAAAAACCGTTTAGACATGAAGTCGTTAAAATAGTCTCATGTTCTTACACAGAGGCAACAGTTCAAAATTCATCCGCATGGTCTCTCAGGTTCCCACATCGTCTCTCAGCCGACAAAGTCGCTCTCATCTCGATCCTCCAGCGCTCCGACGATGAGCAGGGGGTTTCTGCGAGGGCTCGGCTCTAACAAAGTCCCGCCGGTGCTCCGGCTCCCCGACGTTGCGTCCGCCTTCGCCGCGCCGCTGTTCGCCCGCGAGTCCTGAGAGATTCTCAGCTCATCCGCCACCCGTTCCCCCAGCTCCTGGATCAGCAGGCTGGAGCCCTGTGAGGCTGAGGAGGGTGTGCTCGTGGGCTCCTGGGGGATGGGAGAGGCAGCCGAGACGGGTTGGGGCTGTGGAGGGTTGTCCTTAGACGCCCTCCCTCCTCCTCCTCTTCCTCCTCCTCCTCCCTCGTTGGATTCGGTGCAGCTTTGCCCTTCAGCCTCAGATTCCTCGCTCTCGTCGGACGAGTCACTGCTGCTGCTGTCACTGGAAGCTCCGCCGCTGTCACTGTGGGATATCGGAGCGCAGTCGGAGGCTGCTCCCTCTTCTTCATCTTCCTCCTCCTCATCGGCCACCATTGTCGCTGCCTCCTCTAGCTCCTCGAGTTCCAGCTCCAGGTCTTTTTTCCGCAGGGAGGCTTTTTGTAACGTCACGGCCAAGGCTGACATCTTCTTAGACCTGAGGGGATAAAAAAGAAAAAGTTAGGACAGGAAAACATAGTGTCACTTTGCTCAATAAATCTGGAGCAGGACGGCGCAAAGAGGGAAAATAAAAGAGACATCAAACTACAACTTCATCAGTGGTACCCGAGAGAGAGAGGAGAGAGACTGACTGATCGACCGGCTCTGCGTACTAAAGACATAGCCACAGGATAACCATCTACGAATCTAATACCCATTAACCATATCCCATTCTCATCTGAATGCTAAGTAGACCGCGATTTGCCGAGGCGCGGGGGGCTCAATGAAATATGGAAATATGGATGTTTAATAATGTAGGGAGATGAGCTGCAGCGATACGCGGGGCTCGTGCTCTCCTCCTCCCCCCTCCCCCACCACCGCTGCTGCTGCTGCTGCTGCTGCTCTCCCTGCGAGAGGTGATAAGAGAGGGATTACAGAGAGCGAGAGAGAGAGGCAGACTCCTCCACCCGGTCGTGCGCATGCAGCCGCCCTCTCACTTTCACCTCCACATTCTGAGAGGATAGGCCAACAGTTGGAGGCTGCAAACGGTGCAGGAGGGGGGAGGGGGAGGGAGCGGTGGTTGGTAACAATCAGAGGAGTCTTTTTTTTCCTTGAGAATAAGATTCTGACAGTGGGATCGGAATTTTTAACCGGATATTTTATGCAACAATCGGGCTGTAGACGGATCTAAAGCCGCATTTTTACCAAGACGTTCCTGATCATTTTTGTCCCGGAACTACTTCCAAAAGGTTCCTTCAGCCCATCGTTGTCCACGTTTCCTTGGCGGTTTGAAAGACCTGGAGACTGAAGAGGGCTGCTGAAGGTGTCGCGTTTTCCGTTTGCATTCATGAATACATTATTTGCGACGACATTTACTGCTGTACAGTATTTACTGACACACATAATGAACGAAGGGCAGAGGAGGAAACATTAAACTAAGAGCGTCTGTCTCCAAAGTAAACCATCTGTTGAGTGTTTGATGGTTGTATTTTATTTGTCCTTTAGAACGCATTCTGCCATAAAACACTCAGAGAATAACTTTCATTGTGAGCGTCACTCACAGCACCGCCGAGCTGTCTCTCTCTCTCTCTTCTACCGCTCGACCGGCAGCAAAGGCCCGACATCACCGACATTTAGTGTTATCGCAGAAAGAAAAACGCGCTCCCATCGTCCTAAAATTAACCCCAAATCTTCCTGGCTTTATGAACCGTTATGAACCGGTACACGCGTTGAAGCAGCGGCTCTGTGTGTGTTTCACCAATCAGCCACGGTCATCCCCGCAAACCCCACCCTGAAAGTTCCTGTACTTTGAGAAAGTACTGCCCCACGACCAGGGCCTTTTTTTAGGGGGTCAAATATCCCCGGAACTTAATTTCGACCCTGATCGAAGCGCGACGAGTTCCTCAAAAGGTTCCTGATCCTTGGGGAACGTTCCCGCGGTCCAGTCGAATGGACACGGGCACATTTTGAGAATAAATCCTGCAGAATGGAAGCAGGGTAACAGATTGCAGTCCTGCAGATTGCAGTCAATAAAAGTCTGGACAGAGAACGTCTGCGAGCTGCAGCCCCGCCGCTGAACGTCTCCGCAGATTAGATTGAGAGAATGCGCTCATAAAGCAGTGCATTAAACAACCCCCCCCCCCCCCCCTCACTTCAGTTTTATAGCTGCGTGCCCACAGAAGACACAAGGGGCTCCTTGAAGGGAGCGAAGGTGTTTTATTGCTGTTGAATGTCCTCCTACACGGCCCCCCCCATTTGTGTGGAGCCATCAGATTGTTGGGAGGCCCCCGCTTGCACATTATTCACGCTGGGAATGCCCGCCACGCTGCCAAAAACTTAAGTGGTTGCCATTCGTTGGCCGGCGCGGTTAAGGCGTGTGTACCGCCCCTACTGCCATGGTGATTACAAGATGACCTCTGCGGGTCACTGCGATTCAGACGATGTCCATTCAGGGTGGGATAAAGTGTGTGTGTGTGGAGGGGCTACTCCTCCGCTTGCCATTCACATTTTCACACTGGGCTTCGCTGCCCTCTCTGGCCCAATTAACCCACTGCTGAGCGCCAGGATGGCTCCTCATTAGCGTGCCGTCCTAATGAGCTCCCCATTCTGGTGGGTAAAGTGTTTATGGAAGCAGCGTGGAGGGGCTGTGTTTTCACCTAGCACCTCAGGAGGGACTATGTAAACAGATCTTATAGTGGAGCACCTTTCTCTCCTCTGTACACCGAGAAAGGAATAATCTTTTGGGGGGTGGGGTGGGGGGGATGTGGGAAAGGAGGGAGATGCCTTTTCTCACATGGCGCCCTTAATCCAAAAATGTTTTGGCAGTTTTCTCGGTCACAACGTGGCAGATTTTGAAAACAGTAGCCAAAGTCGATTTTTTTCCCCTGCTAAGATGCTTGGGCAACCTGCCAGCTCACAATGTAGAAAGAAAAATCTTGAACCCCCCCCCCCCCCTGGTTTCAGTTGTGGAGATGCGAGTGCGGCTGAAAAAAAATGCACGACATTCTCAAGCTACAAAACCTGTAAATCCTATCAAATAAAACCCACAAGACACTAAAAAGAAAAGAAAAAAAATGCATGTACATTATGAAGAGGAATTTGATTGCTTCTGGCATTAAATATGGTAATATTCTGTATTACCATATTAATCCTTTAATGCATTCTATTGATCCTACTGACAAGTATTATGTGTGTAGCTAAAGCCTAAAATAGCTCCTCTGTGCCATAGGGCTCTTATTAAAATCAAATCAACGAGCCCCACTGGTGCACTGAGCGACATGTTCCATCATTACTGCAGTGCCCAGCTGTCGTACGACATTATTTTTGCCTTATTTAACAATGAAAGAAAAATACACATTTGACCTGTTTTTTTTAATGACTTACATCTTCAGTAGGAACCAATGGACCACGGACGGAGAACGGAAGCAATTGTTGAGATGAAAGACAAAATAAGCTCCGCCGTGAAAACTTCAAAGAGTTCTCCTGTGTGATAGTGTTGCAGTACAAACAACCTTTTGGCATCTGAGAAAGTCTTCAGAGTCCCCGCTCTCATACTGGACTCAGATTGTATGTCATGTTCACTGGTAATTTGGGCTGATTTGGGTCTGAGCCCGCAGCATTGCTTTGGGTTTAACACTACAGTCAGCAAGTCGGTATAGCCTACCATATTCACGGTCATCTTTTAGGGTGTTAGCATAGAAACATTAGCTAATTATTGCTAAACACAAAGAACCGCTGAGGCTGATGGGAATGTCGTTTTCCAGGTATTTGGTCATAAATAGTTGATGAGATGCGTCAGTGGTGGACCGACCGACCAACACTGCCATCCCTGGACCATGTTGTCTGCTTAACGTCTGTGTACGAGTACAGCAGGGACAGCTTGTTAAATCTCCACACACAGTTAAGTTGTCTGAAGACGTGAACAAACAAAAAAAACGCTGCTTTTCCTTCTTTGGGATTCTGTGGTCTCCATGTGTGAAAGCCACTAAACACAGGCACAATAACATTTTTTTTAAAACAATGACAAATGGCCCTTTCCCAACACCGACTACAGGATCTGGAGACATAAAAATTCAGCCCCGACTAATGATGACGAGTGTGCGCAGGCTGCGTGGAGCCTGTTTGGGTCCGGGGCTCTATAAAAGCCACTTGAGAGCTTCCTGTAGCGCGGCTGGGGCAGAAGAGCCTCCTGCAGCTCCGCCACTTCAAAGACTGCCCTGTATTCTCTTTCCCCTCGTGGGAAGTCATTATTGAGTTAGCATTGGGGAGGCGCGCTTGTTTTCTCTCCCCTCCTTTGCTCTGTGGTTGGAGAAGCTCAGCCTGCGGTGGATACAAAGGCTCTGTCCAGGAGGGGGGGGGGGGGTAGGGATAATGTTGTACACAATCCAGTCATTACTGCACCGCTGTTGTGGCTCGCCTTCATTAAACTGAGGAGGGCTGGCTTTTTCAAGGTTGGAAAACTTCTGGCGAGACAAAGACGCCTCCATCTGCCAATGTCTTTCGATGAGAATGGGATGTGTGTATGTGTGTGTGTGGAGGAGCCAGCGCTGAATTACAATCTGACATTTCTTTCATCGGGCTCGTGTTCATTGTAACAGCAACTCAATCGGCGCGTCGGCGCGTTCGTGCTCTTGAAAAACGTCGCAGATAAAGCTCGTCTTCAGATGTATAAATCTGTGTAATACGAGCAGCACATTTCCTCGGTGCGTCTCTGCATCCTTCACTAGCTGAAGGGAAGGATAAAAGCCGACACTGGGAGATGTGATCCGTCACTGTGACTGAACGCTGGAAGGGTCTGAGGAACTGGATGCCACTTCGATTGCAGAAATGAGAAACGCAGATGTGTTTATTCAACGCGCCGGTGTTGTAGCTCAGACGTAGAGCTGCCTATTGAAGACTCATTGTACTGTACAAACACTGATTTGTCATCAATATCTGTTGATGCTTTGGACGTCATTCCCATCAGCTATAATAAAATCTTAACGATTTCATGACAGACCTTAAAGGTTGTACTGAAATACCATTGCCTACTTGTATCAGAAAACTTGGCGACTCGTCAATCTTTGTAGATTCATTCATGTTCCCCAGAGGATGAAGCCCATTGACTTATGTGATCCCCTGATTGTTGCTCTAGCGCCACCAATGGGTTGACGTCTGTGGTTTTAAGTGAAATCTTTCAAAAACGATTTGATGGATCGCCATCAATCTTTGTACATTCATTCATGTTCCCCAGAGGATGAAGCCTATTGACTTTGGCGATCACCTGGATTTTCTTCCACCCCAACGAGTGGGTTTGAGTGAAATGTCTCGACATCTATTGGAGGGATGGCCATTAAACTTTGTACGGACATTCATGGTCCCTTCAGGATGAATTGTAATAACTTTGATGATCCATGTTCAGCCATGTTGCCAGATTACCATGTTGAGTAAAATGTGAGCACAACCATTACAAAGAATGAACAAGTCTACGAAAGTTAGTTTGTATTTCAAAAATGTATTTTCCTTTTTAGTCCCAGCAAAATGGAATATTTGAGTGGTGCACAGTTACAAGTGGGCTTTAAATCAAATCCCTCGCATTTGATTTAAACCTCACTGCACCACATTTGATTCAACCACTTAAAAAAAGTTCTGCTCTGTTAGCGACTATGATCCACAAATGCTGTTTTCTATAAGCGCTGTGGCTAGCTTGTCGCCCAAAGTCTCATTTGATTTATTTATTTTATGTAAAGTGAGTGCACGATGAGTCATGAGTCAATTTTTTATGTATATTTGATATATAACGAGAGATAAATTAACAATCAACACAGGGACAAAGGCTTGAAACCGGGAGAATGTATTTTTTTGGGATGTGATGGAGCAGACAAAGGAATGTGAGAGAATTTTTTTAAAAGCCAGTTCCTGTTCCTGCCAGTTCCTGTATTTCCCACATCGTCATTTAAGTTTAAAAGTCGAGTTGACAATTGTATCTGGAGTATCTTCAGCATTGCAAAAAAAGTCAAAGCCCTTTGGGGCTTATCTTTGTGTTTTTTAACATTGCAGCTTGGCAAGATAAAACTTTCACTCTACTGTTTGGGCCTTTACTGCAAACTACATTCAGCTCATTATTATCTGCTTCTACGGTCGCCTCTCACTTTTTGATTTATGTAATCCCTCAAACATTAAAGCCCTGAAAGTGTATTAACAAATGTTCAGTGTGTCTGCTTTACATTCAACTGTTAATATCTCGTTTAAGCCTCTAAAAGTGAAAGGAAAGCTGAAGCTTGCAGCAGTTGTTTAGTCGGCGTCTGTTCAGACGGAAGAAATCCCTTCACCATGATCGATCGTAATAATTAGAGAGGGCACTCCGAACATGGATGGGGGAAATTATGCAAACGCAGTCTGTGTTTAAGATGAGCCTGTGTACTCAAGACAAAAAAAGCTGGAGTGGCCTCATGCTGGGAGGAAATCTGTACTACTTATCCCCGTTAGCGGGGAGACATTTGCATCTTTGTTCTCCCCAGCGGGGGCCTCTCGGATCTCCTTCAGCGCCGAGGCTAACATCTGATAGAGCGGCTCCATTATCGCTTTCTAAGCCTTCAGGAAGGCCGTTTGACAGTTGCGTGACACTGCCTGGTGGTTCCGGGCAAACAACTGGTTGTCACATCAGCTGTGTGGTTGGTTGGGGACACACACACACACACACACACAAGGAAGCTGCCAGGCGAGGAGACAATTCCCCATTTTCAGAAGTAGCCCGCAACGTCTAATTTGAATTCTCCGGGAAAAGCCCCAAGTGATGTGAAAACACCTATTACTCTAAGTAGCCGACGGGAAAGTCTGGGTAATACAATCACAAAGAGGTGTGCTGAGGTGGATTGACCAGCCATGCACGACAGGGGGGGGGGGAGGGTGTTAACGCCACGTGCGCTCTCAAAGCATCTGACCGCTTACATGCTGACCCCGTAATTGACCCCCTCCCCCTTTGCCCTGAAACGTTCCCAGTTGTTGGAGCTCCAGATGCTGTCCTCTGCGGGGGAGCGACCGTCATGCACACGGTGCTGAGGGTGGAGGAGGAGGAGGAGGAGGGCGGCTGCTTCACCCTCCAGAAATCAAAAGGATGGTCTCAGGATGGAGGTGTGCGACTTCATTCTTGGGAGCATCCTTTGTTGTTTTCATGCAGCGCTGCACGCATTCTCTTCTCCGTCGTCCTCCCTTTCTTCAGAGAAAACAACACCCATTGTTTTGTGTATTGTTTTTGGAGGGGGGGGGGGGGGGGGGGGCTGCTCACTTCACACCTTCCATTCACAACTATTTGAGTCTGTCCATTTATGCGTTAGGGTGCGAGGCTCGGTTTATGCCTCAAGCATTTCTTGTTCATTTTCCAGTCTCTCGGAGCGATGTGCGATTGTCCGATTCCCCACATCTTATAGACAAGTCACAGGTTCACTCCACAAAAAGAAAATTACAGTTTTTTTTTCCTTTCTACCAATGACTTCATATGGAAACATGAATCTCACCTCCCTCCTCAAAAACCTTGGAGCACAACGCTTACATGCTGCCATGTTTTTTGTGGGGGTTTTTCCTGCTAGAATCTAATTGACCCAATTAATACAGAGGTGGGCGGATGGTTTCAAGTGAAGCAGCGCTAGAAACGGAAGTCGAAGCCCTTCTGATTTTAACTGGAGGTACGGTAACTCGACACCAGGCTTATGAGCTTTGTGTGTGTGCTGGCTGCCTTGAATCTACGCTGGCCTCACTCCAAGCTTTTTTTTTTTTTTCCGGTAAAGGGACGACAAAGAAGAGAGAAAGTGAGGCGACTTGCTTTCTCTTCGCAGTCCAGCAGCTCTGCGGGGAGGGGGGGGGGGGGGGGGGGGGCTTTGGCACCAAGGACCTCAGAAAGCACAGCCTGAAACTAATAGACTGGCGACTGCTGCTCCATTTGGACGATCTGCTGGCAATAAATGGGATTGGATGGGTGAGTGAGAGGGACGTTAGAACAGTTTCCACGAGGAAAATCTGTGTTAAATTCTGGAACAGTGACCACTGTGGCAAAAAGAAGAAAAACGGATAATGTAAAGAGCAATTTTTCTTTGAAGTCGCGCTCTTGATTTCAATGTGCAGGGTTCTGCTCTGACTCCGTGAGTCAGAGTAAAGGGGGGGGGGGGGGCTCTGAGGCTTAAATCACACTGAAGCCTTTACGAGGTTGTAAATTTGAGACCGATGTCTCAGCAGTCAGAGAAACTTTAGGAGTAGAAAATGCACGTGGGACAGTGAGGGTATATCAAATAAATCAACCCCCCCCCCCCCCCGCCCCCCCCATCCACCCAGCCAACAAACATCCGTTAATCGGCACGTCCATCATGCCCAGCTGATCACGGCGGCAGGTGCCTCTGCGTTTGTTCGGAGTGACAAGATACAGGGATTGCACCGGCAGGGGGGTATAGATTACATCTCAGCGTACCGCTCGGCTCCCAGAGGCGACTCACTTAGCGGAGGATGACAAAATCCTGCGCGGGGGGGAATATCTCGCGCCGAAGAAAGCGACACGCCTACGCGATCTGTCATCAAACCTGTCAGACGGCACAAAAGGGGCCGCCACAACAAACAAGCGCGTGCGACAGCGGAGGGTTGGTCTGTGGGGGAAAAAACCCCACAATTGCGCCAAAACCTCAGAGAAAAACAGGCCAAGCTCTCTGGTGCTGCTTTGCATTTTGACTCAGAGGCTCTCTGTTAATATCATACTCTCAACAACACGGGAGAAGAAAACCACTAGTGAAGGCTGCGTGGGATTTCTACCGAGTCTGAGCAAGAAAACCCGCGATGGAACCGAATGTGTTGCTTTTTCAAGTCGTTTGAGACAGAAGTGGTTTCTCCAAGTCCGAATGTGTTTTACACAACATGCCGGCTTATATGTGAGGATGTAAAAACAGGGAAGCTTCCTTCCTTCCTTCCTTTATTGACAGGAGAAGGAACAAAAAGAGAAAATGTAACAATTCAATCACAGGTCGCTGCTGCGGGAGCGCGGGCTAATCCATTTAATGATCGATGGCGGGCGTAGCAGCAGCCGGCATGTTAGGTCAAGCTGACATTTAGTTCCAAAGTACAGCCGAGGAACAGAGAGGAGGAGTGGGGGCGGGGCGGGAGGGGGTGTATTCTCAGAAAGATATCTTCCCCACCCATTAAAGGACAAGCAACTTTTCCACATTCAAATGTCTACAGACTAGATATATGTAGACAAACTCAGTTCTAAACGGGAACCGAGTATACAGTAGTAAAAACCCGTAGTATCGATAAGGTCCGGAGTTAACGGTTCTGCTATCGGTACTTAAGAGGTTTAGAGTGAGATCTCGGTGGAAAAAAAGCAGCATCTCAAACCTCCCATCTGTGTCTGAGATTTACTCATAAACACAGACCGACTCCGGCTCAGTACAGCGTGTGAGACACGCATCATGGCAGAGAGAACAAAAAGATCCAAAGTGAGGCTACATTTCACTCCAGTAGATGCTGAGAACTCTCGTTGTGTCAAATGCAATAAAACCCTCACAAGTAAGACAGGCAATACCTGCAAGTTATCAAAACATTTAGGGAACACGCAGAACATGAATGTGCAGCCCCCCCCCCCCCCCCACCGCCCGTCCCAGTCCAAGTCCCTTCACCCTAGCAGCTACAGGGGAGATGACACAGAGCTTTAACTCAGTTTATTATTCTGCCTCCTGCTGAAATCCACTGCTGCCGTTCTTTCCATCATTAGTCCATCAATGGTGGTGGAGACAACTCCTCCCGCGATCCGACGCAACTTTTAGGCGTCAGCGAACTTTTATTTTTACCGTTTTGATCGAGAGCGGTAGAAAGTTACGTATTGCTCGTTTAAGATTCCAGCATCCGAAGCACTTTTAAGAACAGAATTCAAGACATCAGTTGGAAAAATGTAGAAATGAGTATATGAGGAGGGGGAGGAGGATGGGGGGGGCAGTAAATCCCTGCAGACCCTTTATCGTGTCTGCATCTGGGCGCCAAGCCTACAA